>NC_056743.1:770803609-770891109 GCF_019279795.1 Protopterus annectens | reverse complement strand
AGGGGTAGACCCCCCTACTCCTTTTCTCTAATATAATAACCAGAGATCACCGCGTCATTGGTGAAAGGGCTATTTCTTTGATGTGACAAATTTGTACAAACATGAATTCACATATATGAATTCAGCAGATTGTGCATTGTCAATGTCTAACTTAACAAATATGAATGCATCTTGTGATTAATTTACTTTCTGTCTTTGAAATTTGTTTATAGCCTAGCTGGTATTTCCATAGATGTCCTGAATCAGATGTAAATATGAACATTTTTCCTGTCCTCTGCAGGACTCTGCCCAGTACCTTCTGTACTTCTCCTTAACTGGCCCATTCATTTTCTGGAGGTAGGAACTGGGCAACCCTAGGATAAATGAGGGCTCTATGACCCAATCATTCCTTCTTGGGAATACCTAATGACCCAGATATTCCATTGTAGTGAGAGTTGGGTGATAGGGAGAAGGCCAGCCTGCTCAGTGGAATAGTCTACGTTTCCCTAGAGCTAGGCAGTTTACTAACCTCATTCTGTTAACATGGTTGAGGTAGTGTTGGCCACTAATGCCCATCTTCCTCTGCCTGCCCCAGAAGCAACTTCTTCTTCTTCTTCTTCTTTCAGCTTTTCCCAGTTAGGGGTCACCTGTCTGCTCATGATTGGCACTGGAGTTTTATGGTGTCGAGTTGCCAGCCCGGTGCCCAGCCTTACTCAGAAGGCACACACATGCATGCACTCATGCCTAGGGCCAATTTAGAGTGTCCAATCCACCTACAGCATGTCTTTAAATTAATGTGGATTGCCTGGGGCAATGCCAGAGCTTCATCCTTTTTTGCCATGGTGCTGTTTTTTTTTAACTTATGTAACAACAGAAATGATGAATAAGAGATAGGTAGGAGAGAAAAAAATGGCAGAGCGCTTACTGTTAAAATGGTTTGCATCAGTGTCACATCAAATGAACAATCAAGTTCACATCAAGAGAATGACATCTTATAAAAGCAAATGTAGCTGTTATGGAATAATGGCCACTAAATGTCTTATTAATGAACAATTGCTATGCACTTTTGCCTAATTATTCTGCATCATTTTATCAGTCAGAAGCTATGCCTTATTTCTTTCAGTATAACTGATAATGCTAAAATCATGAGAAGGGCTAGTTCATACACATGCATCAAAGCACGTTTCTGCTTTGCCTGATTCCCTGTGGCATTGTAGTAAATACTTGTAATACACTACTGTCTTGCTCTAAATTGAGGTCTTTGGCTATATTTATGTCCATACACAACCAAATCTATAGATTACCAATAATGTAATGCTTAATTAAAACTTACAATGAAAATAAAAGCAGCCACTAAAATGAAAATAAAAGTTAAATATACATATGAGCTTATATGTGTGTTACAACATGATTACTTCTTGTGCATAAGGATGTTAATTATGAGCAGAAGTCATAACGTATCACAGGCTTGAATTTCAGAAATCATTCCAGTAGTCTGGAGGTAAAGAGGCTTCTTGGGCTCATAATCTGGATGCTCATTGTCTAAAAGAGACAAATTGTAAAAAAAAAAAAAAAAAAAATATATATATATATATATATATATATATATATATATATATATATACAAATGAGAGCAGAATTGCAAAAAAAGTGCATTCGACTACATCAACACAGCATCTCCTTAGCTGTTTATGTGACAGTTCTAATGTTTCATTTAGACTTGGCCTTTTAGCAGATTTGTTGTGCTATTTCTAAACCAAATTTAGCAATCACTTTCAACCCAAAATCTTAGCTCTGTTATTTATTTGTTTGTATTCGTATATTTGAGATAAATTTGGGACATGCTAAAATGTAAAATAGAAAGATAGCAATTTAAACAAACTAGCTACTTCTTTTGACTAGTTTATGTTTTTTTGCTGCTTTAACTGTACCAAGTAGCTCCCCTTCCAGCAAAGAAAACACAATATTTCACTTTTCATCTGTTACTTTATATTTCTGTACTTTTGTGATACAGCTTTTCATAATTACATTTAAAGCTCTTTGACCACATACTTGGACTTCTGGAGTTTTCATACAATTAACATAAACCCTGCTTCAAGATTTAAATACGTATGGAAGATAATAAACTTTAGAGACTGAAATCACAGGCATAAGTAATAAAATGATAACAGACAACAATACAATTCAGAATATATACTTTACACTAGAACAGTTAGTTTATTAAACTTCTTACTCTAGCTTTTTTGTTTTGCTGTAACAAGATGGTGCACCTGACTCCTATTACTTAATGCCTTTTTTAACGCATCTGCAACAAATAGTGTATCTTCAAAACATGTGTAAAACAAGAACATTTCTCTGTGTTGTCCCTTCTGTCTGATGTTTCTGATTAACATTATATAACAGTGTTATCATAATAGAAAACACTGTGTACTGAATACTGTATCCAACTGTCTTGGCTTGCACTCAGGCATCAGTGTCTATATCCTTGTAAATGTAACTATCTTTAGTTATCCAGCTTTTTCAAACTGTCAGTAAATAAACATTTAGTTTAAAATTGTTTGGGAAATTTTAATCACATAAGATAATTTATAGTATATTATAAAAATTCTGATTGTTAGATTTTACCTTTATTTAACATTTTGTCGTTCGTTGACAGCTCTTTTCTTTTTCATAGAATACCTTGTATAATATCAACATATATTCTCACTTATGAGAACAGTGATTTTTTTAAAAGTCTTTCCCTAAATATATTCTGTAAAACTGAGACAACACAAATAGTGTAAAGTACAGTATCTAAATGACATGCACAATATTCATAAAGCACAAGAAATCTGTACAAAACCTAAAATAATGGTGTGGACAAAGGGACAAAAATAGGGACAAATTTTAAATATTGCTCATAAATGTAGAATGATGCTAGAATAACATATTTTGTGTTAGAATGGATTTTTTGAAGTATATAAAGTCTGAAACTTAAATGTATGTCATTATTTAGTGATGTCAATCCTATGTGATTTAACAGAAAAACAAAACGTTTATGAGGAGCAGACCAAA
This sequence comes from Protopterus annectens, assembly GCF_019279795.1. NCBI lineage: Eukaryota > Metazoa > Chordata > Ceratodontiformes > Protopteridae > Protopterus > Protopterus annectens. Next base: position 770,888,076 of record NC_056743.1, on the reverse strand, counting down.
AATATGAAGCAAAAATCTGGACAGTTGAGAGGTATGAATAATCAATATACAGCAATACTTTGCTATCTTGTCAGCAGAAAGTTGAAAGAGTAGTGATTGTACAGAATATAATCAAATGGTCATCATAAAACAAACTGGATTACTATATAAATGAAGACAATAATGTAATGGTGGATGCAAATGCTCAGTGTATAAATACAATGTAGCACATATCTTTTATCAAGTTTTATTTTAAAATGATTAAATAGCTCGACATTGTGGACAGCCTTAGTTGTTTTCCAAGGACTGATAATTACAAATCCTATTTGCAAAAAAAAAAAAAAAAAAAAAGTTAAATTCGTTTAACAAACTGTTTCACAGACACGCTGTAGTTTTAACACACAGTGGGATCTGAATATTTTTTGTCTGTTGTCATATACTTCATTTTATCCCCTGCTTATCAAACAACATTATGTTGCAATGTATCACTTCACTTAATGAGCGTAGAAACATCTAGTATTAAAACATATATTTTTGTATTTTTTACTGAGAAAATTGGTGGACAGAAGTAGGAGAGCTTTTCTCACCCTTGACTTTGTATCAGTATATGAGAATAATAATAATAATAGTGGTTCCTATAAAAGTTAAGGTGTGAATTCGTACATTGATTCCTAGAAGCATACGTTTTCCTTCTTTCTTTATAAAGAAGAATTCTTAACTTTGCAAATAAGATTGTGCAGCAATTAATGCTAAAAGAATAGTCAACAATAAAAAGCAAATCTTCATCATGAAACAACTTTGAATTCAAATAAACAGACAAAAAAAAAATCAAACCATATTTGACTGGACCAGTTTTTATAATTCAGATTAATAAAATGATTGACAATAAGAACAGAAGGAAAGATTTATGCCACGATTCAGAAAGGTTACTTCCTGTTATAAGCCCTTTTTACCACGGATGGTAATGGTTTCCGATTCTTAAACAGCCCTACTGCAGTGATCACCTTAAGCAAGTGCAGCACCACAGTGGGCTGTGTCTTTGCCTTTTGCGAATGCTAATGAAGCATTCTGGGAGAATGGAATATAGTAATTAGCCATATTCTCCTCCACATGAAATTCTTGAAGTAAGTGCTTTTCATATCTGAGTGATTCATGTAATCACTTGCCTGTATAAATCTTTACTACCAGTTGTGGTAATTAAGCCAGCCAAAAGATCACATTCACCCATAACTTTTAATGGGTGAGGTCAAGTTAGAGTTAAGTACCAGAGAGTTTAACAGATAAGTAGTGTTTGGGGTGTGTGTATGTGTTTCCGGATGAGTCAGTGTATGTAAATGGTGTGAATGGTGTCAGGTGACTGTGTGTATGTCTGTGTGCATCTCTGTGTTTTGAGAGGAGTGTGTGAGTGTGTGTGTGTGTGTGTGTGTGTGTGTGTGTGTGTGTGTGTGTGTGTGTGTGTGTGTGTGTGTGTGTGTGTGTTTATGTGTCTATGTATATAATAGTATGAATGGTGTCAGGTGACTGTGTGTTTGTGTGTCCCTGTGTTTTGTGAGGAAAGTGTGTGTGTGTGTGTGTGTGTGTGTGTGTGTGTGTGTGTGTGTGTGTGCGTGTGCGCACTCTGTAGCTACAATACCTCTAAACTGGCTTTGTTGACTTTGTCTTGATCAATCACCTTAGTATCTGATTTCACCTCATTCTAGTTTAATCTAAGTGTTTTACCCTGTGATTTTACACTTTTTAACACTTTCTCATGAGACTGCAGCTCAGTTAAAATAGCTAATATTGTGAATTTCTTAGTTGCCTATTTGTTTCTGTAATTAATAGAAACTCCATTTTGTTACACTGAGTGTACTCCTTTGTTAATTTGTTATATGACATCTCCATCTAGCTAATAAAGGTTTTTTTCCTTTGGCTTTCCACCCTTTTAACTACGTTTACAATTTAGTCCTACATGGAGTCTGCATGTCCTCCCCGCGGGTCGAGTGGCATTCTGAAAGACATGCATGAATGGGCGTGCCTTCGTTGAAGGTTGGGCGTCAAGCTGGCAACTCGGCACCGTGAAAATCTACTGCCAATCATTAGCGGACCGGAGTTCCGCTGTGGCGACCCCTAACCGGGAAAAGCCGAAAGACAACAACATTAAATTACAGTTTTCCATTTTCTAGTCTGGATGTAAACTTGCTGCAAGCAGTAGTGGTTATTCATTGGCAAGGAATAATTTGCTGATGTTTTACATTCCCACAAGCCAACCCATGCTGTGAGCATCACTCATTTACATAACAATACACACACACACACACACACACACACACACACACACACACACATGCACACACACATGCACACCAAATACAGTGAGGTACTATAAAAATCTTTTCCCAGGGCTAGTAGGGGCATGGCCTCTAAGTAAACTAAACACTGGAACAGCACTTAGTAACAACACTGCTGTAAGTCACCAGGAGCCAGCACATCCTGAACCAATTATACCTTTGCAATCTCCTTTCACAAATGGAAATGTACTAGTGATTGGAGACTCCATAGTTAAACACATGGATTCTACACTCACAAGGCTGACTGTGAACTGTCTCTCAGGAGCTAAGATTGCTGGTACCACAAGGGCCAATAGGACCCTTAAAACAGATAAATATTAGTATGGCATGGTGGTGGCTCATGTTAGGGTAAATGATCTGGTTCTTAGAATCCTGAGAGATATGACGAGATGAAGTTGCATAGATAACCCCTTTTCCTTTAAAGAATTATAGGAACAAATAATAAAATCTTAAGACAAAAAAAGCACTAGGGCTGGATGGTCTGATTCTGGAATTTTACAAACGCTTAACTTGTAACATCTTGAAAATCTTACTCAATGCATTCCAAGAAGTTAAAACTACAGCAAACATCCCTCCCTCATGGAAATATTCTATAATCTCTCCCATCTTAAAACAAAATAAAGAGCCCAAACTTTGTACATCATACAGGCCAATCTCTTTGCTTAACATTGACTACAAGATATTAATGTCTGTCATAGCAGACAGATTAAATAATATTCTTTCAATATTAATTCATGAAGACCAAACCGGGTTTATCAAAAACAGAAAGGTACAAGACAATGTAGTTAGATTACTGCCCTTAATGGGTTTAGCAAACAAGAAAAAAAATGAGCTATTTTGAGTCTTGATATATATAACGCTTTCAAGTTGGCCATATCTGTTTAATGCTAAGCAAAAATACAATTTCTCCCCAAACTTTAAAGGATTAATTAAAAAACTATATGAAAAGTCCATATCCTATGTAAAGATTGGATCTTATCTATCTAGCCCATTATTAATATTAAGAGGTACTAAACAGGGGTGTCCCATTACTCTTTGCCCTGGCTATTGAGCCTCTTGCAAATTATGTTAGAAATAATGACAGCATTAAAGGATATAAAGTGTCAGACAAATCATCCCCCAAGATACAACTGTTTACTGATGACCTACTAATAACTTCAATAACACCAAAACTCTGGCACTTCTAATAAATAAAAATGTTACTATGAAACTTGGATCAAAAAGAGACATAAACTCGGAGGGCACACATATTAAATATCGATGTATCATTATTGTATCTAATTATAAAAAATAACTCACATCTAATTACCAACAACTTATAAACTCAATTACTAGTCTAACAGAAAGTTGGAACAGACTATTCTTCACATTTGAAGACAGACTAACTTTAATCAAAATGATACTGTTACCTGAAATCTTATTTGTTGGCCAATCACTAATAATCCACCCACCTGTCAAAATTAAACAGAAAATTATCAACTTATTACTTAACTTCTTTTGGTATCCCAAAAAACAAGAATTTCTCTTCTCTGGCACACCATAAGCTGGGATGGAGGTGGTATAGGGTTTCCAAATATTGATTTTTATTTAAACTCTGCATTTATTAACATAGTGTCACTTTGGAATAATACTTCTTATACATCATATTGGAAATCAATAAATAACTTTACTTCTTAATAGTAATAGAACATTGCTTGAACCATACACTCAAATACATACACCTTTATATGGATTTAAAACAAATATATATTCAAAGTGAAAGGTCAAAACTTGTTCTCACACCTCTTATAAACCAAGTATTGCTGCTTTTTAAAAAGCTTATGTTTTCTAATCAATTAATTAAGAATGTATTAATAATTATGTTTCCTATTGCTTACACAAATGAGTGTTTGATATTTTTTGATTCTCAGAAAATGTTAGAATTTAAGAAGGGTGACCTGTTATATTGGAATCAATTTCTCTCAGCTAATAAAATAAGTTCTGCAGGCTATTTGATCAGTAGATATACTTTGCAAAATTGCAATTGACTGGGAATCCAAACATGTAAGAATTTTATACAGACTAAGCTCGTACCCTCATTAGAGGCATACAATAAGAGTAACTTAAAAATCTTGGATTTTATCTCAACAATTAATAGCTCACCCAAGAATACTTCATACATATCTGTTATTTATAAAATTCTCAGAAATGATTTTAGCAAAACAGGTGTTTCTTTTTGGAATTATTCAAGTGAAGTTAATAGACAAGTATTCTCAGACAAAGATAAAAAACATTGTTTACAGTCGGTGAAGAAATCCACATCTTACCTGTTCTGGCATGTATACACATGAACATTTTTACATAGATGTTTTTTGACTCCACATAGACTAGCAATAGTGTATAAGAAAGATGAAATGAAATGCTGGAGATGTGGACACCCCAATGCTGACTGGATAATATGGTTGTTAATTGCAAAATAATTTTCTCATTTTGGTTAGACTTTAAATATCTTTGCAAAGCTCTATGGAATGACAACTGTACGATTTTGGACTCCCTTATCCTTTTCAGTGTTCCTGTTCCTGAAATCATTCCTAAAAAACAAACATTTTTGCTATGTTCTATCCTCACTATAGGAAGGAAAATTGCTACAAAAAATTGGTAATCCCAATCTACTCCTGTCTTTAAAGTTGAGATTATTCATCTTGTGAAATACATTTGTAAGAATGAGATTTTTACTATAATAGCAAGGACTAACAACACAACCCATCATTTAATTGCTTGGACAAAATTGTCTAATCTGTTTGAGAAATATTAAGTGTTCTCCTATGTATATTGCTTTTTTATTTGTTATGGACATTGTATATAGTTTGTTTTTTCTTGATACTATACTGTTATGTTATTGTGTTATAAAATGAATAAAAACACTTTGAGAAAAAAATAAAACAGATGGAGTGGCATCACAACCGCTGTGTGAAATAGAATGTTCTGATTTCCCGAGTAAGGAGAAAAATGGTCAGCCCCAGTTAATGCTTATTTGGAACAAGGAATGAGTACCCTTATGAGAAAAATAAATCTCCTTCATATAATTATTACCTGTGACCAAAGCTAGAGGCATAGTATATTGGTAGAAAATGGGCTACTACAACTAATAAGGTCTGGAATTATTGGCTGATAAATGTCTGTCTTTCTCTAACTGTCATGTGTTATAACTTGTCCCACCACCCTTTCTGCAAAATTTGGTTTCTTAGAGCAGTCTTAAATATGCTTACTGTCATTTTGATGTTTCTGCCCCCACAGAACTTCATTTTAAGCTAAACTTCCCCAGTCATTTGTAATGTGAAATATACAAATATTCTCCATTCTGTTGCTTCTTTTTCCTGCAGTGTACACATGTTCTGATCATATTTGCTTTGTTTTCTTTTACCACTACCAATATCCATTTTTTGTTCTTTTTTCCAGGGTGATTATCTCCAGAGTTATTTAATATCTTACTAACTTGGTTGCTGTATATATCAATGTATAGTATTGGTACTCCAACATGACCCATTATTTGGTCTTCCCCCTGAGAGAGGTGGATTTATGGCCATCAAAAAATTGTCTGCTGCTTTTAGAAGGATGACAATCAATGAGTAGATAGAATGTTTTGAGTGTCTCTATCTCATTCGCTTCTCATGTAATTAAACGTTCCTTAAAGTGCACTTATGACATTGCTGAGGCTGCCTCCAGAGCTGTTGCTTCTGGGTCTGTCATGTGAACATTTGATTGGTTATAGTCTCAAAATCTTCCTGAAGTTAAGTCTGAAATGCTAAACTCTTTCCTGGTCAAGTAAGTTCTGTTTGGCCCTTGGGAGCTGAGCTTCTTAAGGGATTTGATGAGAGAGATCAAGTAGATACAAGGGGTGACCCAACTCTTTCAACCTTTCCTTTTTAAGGTAAACAAAAATTTCCTTCCACCTCAGCCTCTTTCTAAATAAAGCAATTTAAGCAGGGAAGATCCAAAAAATAGATGGAAAGGCTCTCAAAATTGAGTACAATCCAAAAAGTCAGAATTTGTATTTGCTTCTTCAGCCAGCCCTCTCGTAATCTCTCTCTCTCTCTCTCTCTCTCTCTCTCTCTCTCTCTCTCTCTCTGAGTCTAAATCATTTGTGGTATCAGATTATTTCAAAGAAATGGGGTCTATAAGTCATTAAGCAGGGGTACACTTGGTAATGGGAGTCTCTCGCTTCTTTCCAAAGGATACCTTCTTGTCCTATAAACTAGATTTTCCTCTTTTTTCTCAAGTCCTGGAACAGCTATTATCTCAGGAAGTCATAGAATCTGTGGCTGCATGCCAGATAGACATAGGGTTTTATGCAAGGATTTTTCTGTTTCCAAAGAAAGGGGATGTAGTGGCCTGTGCTAGCTGTCTTCTGTCACCGTCTTTGTGTCCATGTCCCAAAGGTCAAGATGTGATCCTTTCACACACTGTTGCCTCTTGTTCCTTTAGTAGATTTCATGGTAAGACTAGACATAAAAGATGACTAAAATCACATCCTCATTGCAAACATTCCAGATGTTTCATAAGATTTTCTTTATCTGGCTTGCTCTATCAGTTATCTGTCTTACCCTTTGGACTATCTACTGTTTCAAGGGTATTTACAAACTGTCTGGCTTCAGTAATTGCTTAATGCAGGTGTCAAGATATTCACGTCCATCCATATTTGGATGATGGTCATATTTGCAGACTCTTTCTGCAGTTGTCAAGAGTCTTTGTTAAGTGTTCAGAATTTTCTGCTCAGTCTGGGTTTTGAGGCAAACTTAAACAAATCTTCTATCATCCCTTCTCACAGAACAGCTTTCCTGAGATGTCTACTAGATTCTGCCCTGGAAAGAGCTGTTTTTTTCCAAGACAATGTACAGATGTACCTAAAGTTCTTCCTGGGTTTTTCCAGTCAAATTCTAGTATCTGCCAATAAATTTTGTAGGACTTTCATTGTGATACATGGCTTTCATGATTCTTATGAGTCCTTTGGCCAGACTTTACATGATGCCAGGTTGGACTCAACGCCTGCATCCTTTTTTCAGATCCCTGTCCTGAGCTTTGTATAGAGAAAAGTTCTATGATGGATAGACTAGTTCTCTCAGAATCCAGGTCTCCGTTTTCCCTTCCACCTCATCTTCTTTCTTTTACAATGAATGCCTCAGACTTGGCATAGGGAGCAGTTTCAAAAGGAGTGAAAGTGCAAGGTCTGTAAAAAAACATGAGAGATAAAAGCACATAAACATCAAAGAGATGTTGACAGTGATAAATGCTTTGAGAGCCCTAAATTATATCTGGTCTCCAGGGGTCTATATTCCCATGGCAACAGGGCTGTTCATCAAACGCCCTTATGTCGACTCATATACAATGAAATGTCAAAATTTTGAACGGCCAAAATAGCGATTTTTTTTCCCACTTAAAAAAATAGGTGGGTCCACCTTGGGAATGCAATTGCGTGCTTAAGAAGCTATCTCTAATTTCTATTTAAACCAGCTTGTTAGGCTGATTTAAGGATCTTGACATGGAAGATTGTTTTACTTATTGTTCTGACTTCTGCTAGAAGACTACCTAAGTTACAAGTTCTTATTGTGAGTTAGCCCTAAATAATTGTCCAAGGACAATGTCTTTTTGAGAACAAATCCCTCTTTTATGCTTAAAGTGGTCTCAAAGTTTACCTTGAGCCATTCCATTAATCTTCCTGTCTTCTTTACAGAAACCAAAAACAAGGGAGGAATAATTTTGCATACTCTGGATGTCCACAGGTAGCTTAGATACCTAGACAAAACTAAATCCTTCAGGAAAGTCAATTAGCTGTTCATCCTTTCTCTTACCCTCACAGGAGACAACCAGTGCCAAAGCAGATAATTTCAGGAAGAGTGTCTAGTGTTCTTTCTTTTTGTTTTTCTTGCCTATAACAAGCCACTTCTAGGGAGGGTTAGGGCAATTCCACCAGGGATTTGGCTTCACCTCTGGCCTTTTGGAAAGTGCTGGACTGTAGAAATATGCTAGAAGAAACAGCTTAGTCTTCAGTACATACTTCTACAGAGCACTACAGACTGGATTCCTTTTCCAGGTCTAGAATAGGCATTGCTTGGACCATTCTCCAGAGATGTACAAGTTACCCATTAACTGGGAAACGTATACATCTTCAAAAATGTATGACCAGAGATTTCCATATATACAAGCTCACTGGATCAGCTAGTCCATACTGCAGTGAAGGGGGGAAATCTTGAAACTGATTCTTGCATATATGAAACACCTTTGTTCCGCTTCAGTTTAACACCTCCTCTAGTCAAATCACACCATAAATCAGTCATATTCACTATAAAACTGAAAAAGGAAGCATCCTCCAATAACTTGTTCAGAGATTGTGCCAAAGTGAATTTATTAAAGATGAGTGATGAGCTGGCAAATTTCAGCTTTCTGTATCACCCCGAGCACCCCATTACCAATGCAAAATCACTCACTACCAAGTTATATGAGCATGTAAATAACTGCATAGAAGCTTCTGTCTTCCTCTGAAATAAATACATCTAGTTTAAAAACAAATTCTTATGGTGGAGCCCTAATACAAACAGGCTTTGCAATAAAAGGAAAAAAGTTCATTGCACATAAAAGCAAATCAAATTCTGCAAATGTCAAAAACACTCTTGCTAAGACTAACAGAAATTTGGACCCTGATTAAACCAACCAAAGCTGGATACTAGGTAAAAATAACAACCTAATTAAAAGACATTCACAAACCCTTTTTAACTATGTCAGAAACCTCAGAAATAATGTTCAGAACTTCACCAAGTGAATAGTAACCAATATGATGTACCCTAAGCTTGAAGCCATAGCCACTCTACTAGTGGATACATTTAGCTCAAACTTCACCCCCCCCACCCAGACCTTTTATCAGTGTTCACACCTCTCCTTCATATCTCACAGAAACAAGTCCTAAATGTACTATCCGAGGTCAAGAACATTCCTACTATGGGAATAGATAATATACCAGAATGCCTACTGGTCAGCCTGAAGCATGACCTGTCAAACCCCATATGGAGAGTTTGCAATATTAACTTCAAAACTGGGTTAGTACCAAACGGATGGCAGACTGCAGCAGTCATCCCCCTTCCCAAAGATGAAGGTATCAACTTATCCAGGCAGCCTGAGTAGCCTCATTTATGAGGCTAATGAAAAGATCAATTTGGAATTAGTAAACAGAGACATAGATAACCTAAGATAACCTACAAAACTTCTATCCAAGCCAGTTCAGCTTTTTCAAAGGCAGATCTTCCTGGTCAACCTGATTGACATCTTTGAGAAAGTAATTGAAGCAATGAATGAGATAAAACTGTTTATACCACATATCTGGACCTCACAAAGGCATTCAATACCATTCCTCATTTAGGCATAATTAAACTCACAAAGGCATTCAATATCATTCCAGTTGAGGCAGAATTAGTAAACTCATCTAACTAAATGTAAACTCCTATGTAACTAATTGGATAGCAAACTGGTTCACAAACAGAGCCAAAGATATTAGGGTAGGTGGATCTACCTTTACCAAGACCTGTCATCGTTGGAGTACCTCAGAGCTCGAGCCTCAGGCCACACCCGTTTTGCCTCTACTTCTTAGAGGACAAGGCAAATGTTGAGGGCTTATACCTGACAAAGTGTGTTGATGTCTGTAGAGTCATTGTCATCATAAACTCTCAGGAAGTCACCTGGATTCTCATTTTTCCTCCTCCTCCTTGCTATATGTTTCAAAGCTATGGTAATCTACCCTAACAGCTGAGACTACTGCAACAGTGATCTAATGCTGAAAATAGTACAATAGTGTAAGTAAATTTACATAATACTAGATGTTTTAATAGATCACTGTTGCAGTAGTCTTCCCTCACATGACCGCCCATTATTTGGTTGTTTGTATTGCCAGTGTATGTATATAGTTAGTTTTGTTCTGTTTCCTAACATTTTTTTAATTTCAGGGCTATTGCCTCCCTTCTCAAGGCAAGAATGCTCTGAAGCTTTTTGGTACTCTGAAAGGCATTTATATAGAGATTCTGGCAGTTAGAGCATATGGAGTGTGCCCTTAATTTTAAAAAGATGTCCAGTTGTTCATATTCATGGCAGGATATAACTATAATAGCTTAGGCTATTGCAACAGTGATTTATGTCTATGGAAAACAATTCACATGTGTAGCTTGAATCATTTGAATTAAGAAACTGATAACAGAAAACACATTCACACAATAGGGAAAAGCACTGTAAACTAAAATTCAGTGCGCAGAGATGTAGGCACACAGATAGATGGTGTGTGTGGTTATATACAATTCATGCATGCATGTGCATATATGTATATAGCCAGATAGATAGATAGACAGATTTTATATATATATATATATATATATATATATATATATATATATATATATATATAGAGTAAAGGCAGAGGAGACACTACAGTCAGGGTTCCTTTTTTGTAAAGTCACAGGAAAAGTAACAATTGAAAAAAATAAAAACTAATAGATAGCTTGCCCACAAAAAACATAAACAGTACCTTTGATTATATTTTCATCAAACAGTTTTTCAGTCTGTCTAAAAGCCTATCTTACCAGGCTATAGGCCCTGACTAATCCACAATCCCAGCTCTAAACACATGATGTTATTTTCAATTATAAAACCTCAAGTTGGCCACACTGGGCTATCACAATTCAGACAAGTTAGCCCACTCTGAACATGAATGTGAAGAATAAACTTCCTAATTCTATCCCTCCAGACTACCTGATTTTTTACCAGCTTAACTGGCAAACAATGTCTTGTTAAAGTGGCTAACATGTAGTATTTGCCTAACTGTTGAGAGAATATTCCCACATTCCATACTGCACCACACTTAAAAGCATATTAATACATTTTCTTCACACAACTGCTCCCTTGCCCGACAAAAGCAGGGGAGTTGGTCTCATAACAATGGGTTGCAGGCCCTTGACAACCTATAAGTATTTATCTTGGCTAGACCAGGGATGTGAGATGGTATATACTGAAAGGGCTGGAGGGATAATACCTAATGGTACAACTTTGTATTGCCATCAGCCTGCCTGTTTAACCATTGTAATGAGACATGACCAGTTACCAAATTAATTTGTCTACCAAACAAGTACTACTCAAGAGCAGATAAGACCTCTTTAGTTCTAGAAAACCTCTTTCAGCAACAAATTATATATTTTCTGCATTAGCAACTTCTGGCTGATATTGCACATAGGATAATCCTCACCTTGAATGTCTTGAGGTGGCAGTACCCCCAAACCTACATCTGATGCATAGTAGTATGTAGGGTTAACTTTTTGGTAAATCAGTTGTCACCTGAACATAGGCGATTTTTTGTTTGTTAAATCATCTGTCTGCTTCAAGAGACCTTTGAACCTTGACAGGAGCACTTTTGTGAGATCTGTCAAAGGGCAAGCAATAGTGACAGAATTAGGCACACAGTTTTTGTGGTACTTTGCTAATCTTAGAAAAACATTCAACTGTCTTTTAGGGGTGGTTACAGACCCGAATTTTATAACCTCTATTTTTCTCTGCATGGTATTACCACCCCTCTTGCTATAGGGTATCTCAAATACTTGGCTTTCACTGTGCCAGTTTACTTTTCTTAGCATTCATGGTCAAGTCTGTTTGTGTTATAGACTCTAGCATTGCCTGCACTTTTGGTGAGTAAGACTTCCAGTCCCCCGGATGATCATGTTATGGAGGTAAGTCCATGGAATGAATGACCATGTTATGGAAGTATGCATAGTGGGAGTGGGGCTCCATGTAGGCCAAATGGTAACACTGTGTACTGGAACAGAACATCAGAAGTTATAAAAGCTGTTTTTTTCCTTTGGCAAAAGGGGTAAGTTACATCTGCCAGTATTCCTTCATCAAGTCCAGTGTTGTCAGGTGTCCAGTCCTTTCTAAGTTCTCTATTATGTCAAGATATCTGGGCACAGGATAGTATGTCAAACTCTGACATGCTATTCAACATTGTGAAGTCATCATACAATCTGATTCTTCCATTAGGCTTCCAAACTTGTAGTCTGCTCCAGTGACTTGATGTCTCTTCTGTCACATAGTTTGATCATTTTATGAACTTCTCTTATGAATTGTTTTGGTACTCAATAAGTCTTAACCTAATCTTCATTCCATATATGTTATGTTTTGTCAGTTTATGTCTCCCAAGCATATCTGAAAACACTCATATTTTTTTTGGGAGAAATTCTCTTACTTCATGCTTTTGTACTTTTGACAAGGATCTCTCTAGCTGCATTTCAGGTAAAGATGACCTGGTCTCTCCTGTATGAACTTCAGTTTGCACGCTCTGTCTACCATATCCTCTGCTTTCTTCCATGGCTTCAGCGCATTAATGTGACAGATCTTTTCTGTATTTTTCCTTCCTGGCTATCTAACGTTATAGTTTCCTGTTTTTATTCTTTGCATTACCTCAAACAGCTCCTACCTTTTGGCCAGGTATGCTTTCCATAGGGACACTAGTAGTACTTGATCTCCAGGGTTATATTCTTTAAGTTGGGTCTTCTTATTATAAACTTATTGCATCTCCTACATTCCCTACACATGCTCCTTTCCTATGGACATTACCATCTCTAATATATTCTACAAACTGACAACAGTGTTCTGTCATACTTTTAAATGATGTATTTTCTTCTTCACAAGTTTCCTTAGCAATGTGAAGCAGCCCCCTCACATACTTGCCATATAAAATTCAAATGCTTTAAATGAATGTGAAGCTTGTAGTAACTCTGTAATTGCAGAGAGTAAGGAGTGTAGCAACTGATCCCAGTTTTTATCATCTTCACAATTAACTTTTGTATCCAGAATTCCAGTTGGTGGCACCTTCTCTGGCAAGTATATTAACTTTATTGGAAGGAAAACCCCAAACATCTCAATGAGAAATGTGATATCATCCATAAATTCTGTATCCTTACTACATATATGAGAAATTCTTGTAACTTGGCTGCTTACCATTTTCAACTTCATATACTCGGGGTGACTACTGTCATAGCTCACAAATCCACAGGCTGTAGTACTTCATAAATCTCAGGATTTAGAAATGGCATCTCTATAGCTGAAAACTACATCATAAAGTACAAATAAATAGCAGTATGTTCAGATATTTTAAGAAATCATGCAACATATCAACAGTTCCCCCTATATTTGAAGATATCTTTATAACTCTGATATGTCTCCAGATGTGGGGCATATATAAAAATTATATATATATATGTTTCCTTCCATTGTTGGTACACCCAGTGATTGATGGCAGCACTGGGTAGCTAGAAATAATGAAGCATAAAGGGAAGAAAAAAGTAGTGGCAAAAACTGAGGCCATACAGGAGCCCATTGCCACCCCTGATATTAGACAAAGCCAATATTTATAAAATGCAAAGCAATTTTCCCAAATCAGAGAAAAAAACACAATAATGAACAGCTTATTTTAACAAAGTAATCAGATTTGCCAAAACAAAATATAACCTTTGATCTCTACCATTATTTTTTTCTTGAATAATGTTTACTATATCTTTTCTCTTAATTCCTGTTCATAATTACAGATGTTCGTCATATTGATCACTACTGCAGTAGCCTTAGCTATATGGGTCATATACTGCACAGGATAAAACATCAGTCATGTTCTAAAGCTTCATAGGACCTTCCACGTGCCAAAACTGTCAAGCATTTTAAGCTAAGCTGACTAAAAGAAAGGTTTGGGCATAAAGCCCTTCAAAGCTTTACTGCCTCCAAAGACTATGCTTCTCTGAGGTTTCTGAGGATTGACAGTCAGCTTGTGCTTTCCTTAGCCGGGCAGATAAGTTCCCTTTTTGGGAAAAACCTTCCAGTTTCTTAATTTTTTTCTGATGTTTTATTACTTTCTGCTTTGGGAAAGTTATTTTAAAGCTAGGAGATCTGTGCTTTAATGGATTTTCTCAAGATCGTAATGTATTTTTAAAACTGGGCACTCATTGTTTCTGTCATTTTAAAAGTAGTATAATCTAACTGATAAATGCTTTTCTGTGAAGAAATTATGTTTATTTTAAAGTTGAGGGGCTGCCAAGGTGTTTGAAAGTACCCTTTACTGTGTTTTTCCTGTTAAAAAGTAACTTTTGTGGACTGGTAGTTTTACTGGCATTGTTGCTTGTTTACCCCAGGACAGAGCCACCATTTTCGGCTTGACCAAGGAACAAAGTGTCACTCCCATGATTGATCCTTCCAGCCACAAACAGAAAAGTTAAGCAAACAACCTTTGGCACCACATCAGGCTAGCAATTTGGCTCATCTGCAGGTGGGGTACTCTGCCTTGTCCATTTGTTGTGGTGTAGCACCTGCAGCTACTATGAATGGGGGATTAGCCACATCGTCTGTCGCTGTTGGGGTCACTTCAGGGGGCAAGGGAGAACCACTCTTGTTGGTCCTGGGAGTGGAAGCAGGAAAGGTTTCCCTGTACAGTCAGAAATTTATTCCCATCCCTGAGGAAGCAGTGTCTGCCATTAGTAACATGACTGGCCTCATTTTTCCTGTCAAAAAGAAACAGAAAACCAAACATGTATCTACTCGTCAAATTTCTTTTAATAGGAGTAGTTTACTGGGACAGGTTCATTCAGGCTACTGATCCTTCTTGTGGAGTAGTTTGTAGTAAAAGAAAGAGGGTTGTCTCTTTTCCTGAAGAGATTCAAGTTTCTAAATCTGAACAGGAAGATACAGGGCAGGATTCAGGGTATTGTCCTCAGATTTCTGATTCAGACTCAGGGGACAGCTCTCTTTTGGATTCTTCCTGTGGGGGTTACTCTTTCTCTGAGACTATTGCTAGAATATCTCAATGTTTTCAGTGTGAGAAAACTAGGTTCCTAAGTCTCTGAAAAAGTACTATGAGTTGTTACAGAAAGATTTTCCAGAACCTACACACATTCTTCCTGTCTTGTCTGCTTTAGAGGATGTGTGCCTTACTGCCTGCACTTTTCCTGATAGCCAGCCAGCTGTCTTTAAAAAGGTAGATAGGATGTACAAAGTTTCTCAATTTTTTATTTTTATACACTATTCCCAAACCTGACCCAGCAGCATAGCCATAGTTGACTCCTCTGCTGTTAAGCACTTAGTTAATTCTAATCATACTCTTTCTAATAAGGATGGGGAAACTATTAATAATTACGGGGAAAAGTGTATATTTCTGCAACTTTGAATTTCAGAATTTTAAAGTGCCAGGCTCATATGTTAAAGTTTATTCTGACATATTGTAAAAATATGAGGAATGTTTTATCTACAGTTTCTTGATCGTTGTTTGCAGTGTGTGTATGTCTCTTTTGATATCTCTTCCAAGGCTATGGCCACTGGTGCAGTTTTAGGAGGTTTGCTTTGCTGCATTCTCAGAACCTTCCAGAATATGTTAAAAATTAGATTTTAAATTGTCCCTCATACACAGATTTAGTGTTTGGCCCTTATGCTGCAGAGGTGATCAAGAAGTGTGATGAAAGGGGCAAGTTGACCCAGGGAATCTTTAAGATCTTTCAACCCTCCTTTTCCAAATTGCCCAAGTGATTTTCTTTCTCTTTACCCTATTTTGGAAAAAAAAAAAAAACAGAATAAACAAACAGTCTCAACAGAATGCAGGTAAACAGACATTTGAGAAGATGTGGCAAGAAAGTACCAAAAAGAAATCTCAACCCTCCCAAAACCAAGGACACTTCAACAAGGCTGAATGACTATTCAAGAGACCTTGTGTCCACCTCCCATCCATAGGTTCATAGGTAGGTATAAGGCTATTGGCCCTAGGGCCTATATAAGCCTAGCCAAAAAGGTACCCTGGCTTTCGCCACCCAAGAAAATTATTTTCCTGTGCCCCTGTCGAGCAGAGCCACAGAGGTGATCCCCAGAGGGTGACTTTCCTATCTCCCATCCAATCATCAAGATTTTTCTTGAAGAATGCTAATGAGGAGCTTTGTTTGATATAGATAGGAAGTTTGTACCAGAGTATGGAAAGTCTCTTGGACAGGAATCTATCCCTCCGGCATGTTCTGTTTATTGTGGTGACAAGGTTTAGGTCCCTAGAGTGTATAGCTTGAATGGATTGGGATTTCTTTAAGTGGAGCATGTACAACAGCTCTGGGTTTGACATAGCTTTGTATGTTAGGCAGAGATCACCTCTAAGTAGGCGATATGCGACGGAGTAAAGCTGGAGTTTTTTGATACGATCTGCGTAGGGCATCTGTTTGAGGCCAGTAATCCTCTTTGTAAGGTATTTCTGCGGCCTTTCCAGTTGTTGTAGATGTCTTGTGAGGTACATACCAAAAGGGGTGTTGTACTCTATAATGGGTCTAATGAGTGATGAGTAGAGGGGAACAATGACCTCTTTTTTCCTGGATGAGAAATCTTTTGTGATGAGGTGTGCCACGTAGAAGGATTTCCTGACTACTGTGGCAATGTGATTATCAAAGGAGAGACTACTGTCCACCTGTGTCCCAAGGTCTCATCACACTTTCGGTGTTAAGTAGACTACCACCTATGTGGTAGCTCATGGGTACAGAGTTTTTAACAAAGGGGATGACAATGCACTTTTTGGCATTGAGCTTGAGGCCATGGCTTTGACACCAGGCATCTGTCTCCGTGAGGACCTTTTGTAGGATGTCCACATCATTAGGAGTTTCGATTATGGCTCCTAGTTTGCAGTCATCTGCGAACATCATTTGCCAAAGACCATCTGTGTTACCCTGTACTTCAGAAAAGTAGATACCAAACAGGTGAGGACCCAAGACTAAACCCTGTAGTACTCCACTTGTTACTTATCTGAAGTCAGATTTGGAGTCTGCTACTTTCACAGTGTGGGTTCTGTCAGTGAGCCAGTTGGCAACGCATCTTGTGACATAGGGATTTATACCTAGTTTAGTGAGTTTATCTATAATTCCAGAGGGGGGGGTGATGTCAACAAAGGCCTTGGCAAGATCTAGATAGGCTGTGTGAACCACCTTACCCTCGTCTACGGCTTTGGTGACTGCTTCAAAGAAGACTATCAGGTTTAGGAGACACGATCTGCCTTTTACAAACCTGAACTGGGTGGGGTCCAGAGTTTGGAGATTACCAGTGTCTTTGTTTATAAGTTCCATGATGATACGTTCCATGACCTTGCAGACCAGGCTCATTAGGCTAAAGGGGCGGTATTTCCTGGGGTCGGTGGTGGCTCCCCCTTTGTGGAGTGGGATAACTGTCGCTGTATGCCATTCAGTGGGCACAAAACCTGAAGTGAGGCTATGATTGAACATGGTGCTTAGGTAGGGTGCCAGTTCATTCTGCAGTTCATGTAGAACGCAGCTGGGATGTTGTCAGGTCCCATGGATGCTGTGTTCTTGGCTTTAGAAAGTGTGTTTTTTACCTGTGCAGCTGTGATTACAGGAACTTTGCATTCTTCCAGTGTAGAGATGGACCCTTTAGGGGGGTGAGAAGGGGGTAAGGTTAGCCCTGAACCTATCTGACAGGATGTTGGCAATATCAGTTGGTTCTGTATATTTAGTGCCATTGTGCTGTAACTCAGAGCAGATCTGAGTGTTGCCATTGAGATTCTTGACATAGCTATAGAATGCTTTGTGGTTGTCTTTAGAATCAGTGGCGATTTTGTTTTCGTAACTAGCTTTGGAGGATTTTATGAGGGATCTCATCTTCTTACTGAGGCTGACCAGGGAGTTCCTCCAGTCATGGGATTTTACTCTTTTTTTCAACAGTTTCTTTCTTCTGTTGTAGAGTTTGTTTATGGCAGGGGACCACCAGACTGGCTTCCTTTTTCTGGAGGATAGCATCTTGGTTCTATTAGGGATAGCACAATCCATGCACTCATGTAAGTACTTATAAAGTGTATTTGTGTAAGATTCAGCAGTCATACCTCTATTGTCCATCAGCATGGGTGTCGTGAAGTTTGCCACTTCTGTCTTAAGAAGCGTGAAGTTGGCTTTGGAGAAATTTTTTACGGTGGTTTCCCTAATGGGGGGTGGGGGCGGGATGTGGATGTCTAGGATTATTAGTCCCAGCCCTCTTTCTCTTCCAGAATGTCTGAATCTCTATTTATCTCTTTGGCAACAAATTGTTTCAGATGAATGGTTTCTGAAAAATCATTCATTAGGGTTACAGATGGCAATGGGAAATAATTCCTGCTTTCCATGGGGTCATTCCTCATCCTGCAGATGAGACTGTTTTGTTTCCACCTGTACTTCATCACATGCTGTCCCAAAGAAAGAAAATGCTTGGAAACCAGTTCTGGATCTTTCTTTCCTAAACCTGTTTGTTATAGTGCTCAAATTCAGAATAATGTCACTTCACACCCCAAATTCAGAATGATGTCACTTCACAACCTGCTGCCTCTTCTTATTTCAAGTTTCCTGGTAACATTAGACTTAAGAGATTCTTCTTTCACATTCCTTTTCATCCAGACGTCATGTGTTTCTTAAGGTTCTGTGTGTCTGGATGTCATTACCCTTTGAACTATACACTACACCAAGAGTGTTCACAAAGTGCTTAGCTCCCGTTATAGCTCACTGCATGCAGCAGAGTATCTAAATTTTTCCATATTTAGATGACTTGCTCATCTTTGCAGTGTCTTTTTTAAAATGTAAGGAATCTCTCTTTCTTAGGTGAAAAATCTTTTGCACAAGCTGGAATTCCAAGATAACATTCAAAAGTCTTTCTTGACTCCCTCACACAATATTGTGTTCCTGGGATGTCAACTGACACCTCAATTCGAAGAGCTTTTCTTCCACAGGAAAAAAAATGGATCTTTATTTGGATCTGTTTCTAAGTTTTTCCACTCAGACTTTAATCACTGTGAGGGAATACCTCAGGATTCTGGCTCTCATTGCATCTATGATTCTCATGACACCCCTGGCAAGACTCCACAAGAGAAAGATACAGTGGTATCTGAAATCTCTTTAGTCCCAGCATCAACGCTCTTTATCTTTTCAGATCCCAGTACTGGGGGTTGTCAGAACAGAAATCACTTGGTGAAGACAACAGATATCAAGGCCTCTAGTTCTCCCTCCCTGTTCCAAAGCAGTCCATCAGCACAGCTGCTTCAAACTTTGCTTAGGGAGCAGTTTCAGGAGAGATACAATTGCAGCAGGTGTGAGACACCAAGGACAGATGCTAGCACATAAATAGCAAGAAGATACTTGCCCTGTTCATGGTACTCAATTCTCTGAACCATATCTAGTCTCCGGGACCTCTTCAAGTGGTTACAGACAATACCACAGTGATATGGTACATCAACAAGCAAGGAGTAATCAGATTGTAATCTCTTTACAGACTAGCCATGTTAGGTTGGGATATAGTTTCACAGCACAGTCTCACTCTACAGGTACCCTACATTCTGTCAGAACAAAATTGTGTGGCAGCAAACCGAGCAGGATCGGGCAGACCCTCATGAATGGAAACTAAATCCAGGGATCTTCCAATATTTGATCCATCTGAGGAGAGTTCCTTAAGTAGAGCTCTTTGCCTCCTCTCTAAACAATCAAGTGTCAAAATTCTTTTCCAGGACTTCATGCAAGAAGGTCTGGAAGATCAGTGCCTTTTTTTTTTTTTGGACAGGAATGTTGCTGTATACCTTTCCACCCTTTCTGCTAATATCCACAATACTTCTGAAGATTCAGAAGGAATTTCCCAAGATCATTGTGGTGACTCCCTTCTGGCACAGTTAACAGTGTTCTCCCTTCTTTTGGAAATGGCCAGGGTCAATTACCACAAACTTTCTCAAAGAATGTTTCTATTCACAGAAGAACATGGGTGTTTGATACACACTGACATCAATCATCTTGAACTGATTACCTGGATGATAGGACCTTAATTTCTTTTAGGCACCTGTTTTCTGAGGACAAGCAGCAGGGATTAATGGAGGCAAGAAAGCCCATTACTAGAAAATCATGTATTAGCAAATGGAAAAGTTTTTTTAGTTGGTATCAACGATATAACCAGTACCCATTCAGGGCTAGTTGTTCTCTGGTTTTACAATATTTGTGCAAGTTACTATACTATGGCCTTTCATATTCCTCTATCAAGGTTCATTTCTTAGTCGTTTCAGCATGTCTGCCCAGGATCCTATTCTTTCAAGGCAGTCACATGTCAAAATGCTCTTGAAAGGGGTTTTGCATAAGAGACCTCCAAGTAAACCAGCAGCCGTTCCTTGGGATCTAAATTTTATGTTAGAGAAACTATCACTTGTTCCATTTGAACCTACTAATCTAGCAAATTGACATTCTTAACATAGAAGACAATTTTACTGATCATTCTAACCTCTGCAAGAAAGATGTCTAAGTTGTAAGCTCTTATGGTGAGTCAACCCTACCTCATTTTCCACAAGGACAGGGTTTCTTTGAGAACTGATTCTTCCTAAAGTAGTATCTGAATTTACTTTAAGCCAAACTATCCATCTCTCCATTTTGTTTCCTGAACCTAAAAATGAGGGAGAAAGAGTGCTCCATACCTTGGACATCAACAGACAGCTTGGGTCCTACCTTGACAGAATTAAATCTTTCAGATCATTGGATCAATTGTTCAATTCTTGTGAAGTTAAGAAGAAAAGACAACTGGTGTCAAAACAGGCTATTTACAAATGGTTGCCTAAGGCTATTACTTTTTGTTAAACTCATCATGACAAATCTATTCCAGGCAGGGTCAAGGCCCACTGTACAAGAACCTTGGCTTCTTCTTTATCTTTTTGGAGAAAGTTGGATTCTAGAAGTATTCTAGAAGCTGCTACTTGGTCCTCTATACATATTTTAACAAAGCACTATAAACTAGATTCTTTCTCTAAGTCTAGATCATGCCTTGCTGGGACGACCCTTCTCCTTCCACCTCCCAAATATAGTTAGCTACGGTAATCTACACATAAGGCATATATGGCTATATAAGAAAACTGCCCATTGGGTACTTCCTGATGTTTTGAATGGATGCAAAGTCCTTGGCAGTATTCATTGCAATCCACAATCACAACATAGAAAAGCTGAATAAAATTCTTACTGTCCTGTAATTTTAGATTCAATAAACCCTGTAGCCCGCTGTAGGGCTAGTTACTCAGGTAAGTAAACCTTGCCTATAGATTATTGTCACTGTTGAAGTGCTGCTCTAAACGCATGTGCAAAAATTGGGAAAGGGGGATGTGGATGGATAGATGGATGGAAACATTGCAGCCTTTCTCCATGTAAATGTTAGATTATTTCAATAATCATTTGACAGCTGGCTTCCAAGTTTGTTTGTGTCTTTCGGCTTTTCCCGGTTAGGGGTCGCCACAGTGGAACTCCGGTCTGCTAATGATTGGTAGTTGATTTTTACATGCCGAGTTACCAGCCTTGATGCACAACCTTCAACGAAGGTACACCCATTCATGCAGGTCTCCACGCAGAAGAAGATCTAGCTGAGAATTGAACCGGACAGCGTCTTACTGTGAGGCGACAATGCTGGCTTCCAAGTAATTGATGTTAATGTAGATAGTGTTTTCATTTACAGATATACTTTTTAGATATTAATCTTTTGCCTTAGATTGTTTTTCTAATAAACCTGAAGAAAATACAGCTGGTAATGGACAAGATGTACAGCACAAATGCATAAACTACTATGCACATCACAGTCTCATTTCAAGATGGCTTTTGTTAACAGCCCTTTAGCAAAATGACTTTCATGGTTCTGGATTTAGTATAGCTCTGGGCTAAATGGTCTTTCAAACCCCTTTAATCTAATACTCCTTTTAAAGGTTAAAGTTATGTTTTCTGATTACTGTCCAAATCATAAGACTCTAAGACCCTTCTGATTATGCTGCTGCTGTTTCTAAAGGGAATGTAGTTATTTGTCCAGGTCCTCTTCAAGAAACACATTACACCGAATGACATTTGATGACCTTTATTAAATTTACATAAACATTAATCAATATTCATTCATTTCAACCAAACATGATACAGATGAAATAACAGATGAAATAACATCCATGTACTTTTGTACTCAAGCAGCGTAACCTCTCACTTTCCTTTCCAAACTTAATGAATTGACCACCCAGCACCAGAGGGAGAACAGAAGAGGGCAAGCCTGCCCCTGTTCTCCACCCTGCCAAACTAAACATAACCATATCCCCACTAATAAAAGAGGGAGGGAGTGCGGGTAGCAACTTCATGCCAAAATGTGACTCCTATTCCAATTACACTTGTCTAACATCCTCTAAGCCCCTCCCTACCCCTACCTCACTTCCTCCCAAACCGCATCCATTCCTATTTAACCCAATCCTCACCCTAGCCCTCCCCCAATTCCTGCTATTCTAACTAACCCCCTACCTTGAAGATGTCCCTGGACAAAATGGTCTGTTCCAAACCTCATGTGTCCAGGTCCCCTTCAAAAAACACATTACACCGAATGACATTTGATGACCTTTATTAAATTTCCATAAACATAAATGTTAATCAATATTCATTCATTTCAACCAAACATGATACAGATGAAACAACATTCATGTAAACTTAACTTAGGACAGGACAGTGTAAACCTGCCCATCCTGATCAGTAAGCAGCGTTGATACCTCCACTCACTTACTTATGAAGCAGAGTACCCGGTCACTTCCATTACCCTTTATAAGTACTTATCAAGCAGCGTAACTGCTCACTTTCCTTACCATTTATTGCATTATACCATCAACCAAATAAGCAGCTTCCTCCACTTACTTATATACTTATCAAGCAGCATAACCGCTCACTTTCCTTACCATTTATTGCATTATACCATCAACCAAATAAGCAGCTTCCTCCACTTACTTATATACTTATCAAGCAGCGTAACCACTCACTTTCCATACCATTTATTGCATTATACCATCAACCAAATAAACAGCTTCCTCCACTTACTTATATACTTATCAAGCAGCGTAACCGCTCACTTTCCTTACCATTTATTGCATTATACCATCAACCAAATAAACAGCTTCACCCGCTTGCTTATATACTTATCAAGCAGTGTAACTGCTCACTTTCATTACCATTTATTGCATTATACCATCAATCCAATAAGCAGCTTCACCCGCTTGCTTATATACTTATCAAGCAGCGTACCCACTCACTTCCATTACCATTTATTGCATTATACCATCAACCAAATAAGCAGCTTCCTGCACTTACTTATGTACTCAAGCAGCTTACCTGCTCACTTCCATTACAATTTATTGCATTATACCATCAACCAAATAAACAGCTTCCTCCACTTACTTATGTACTCAAGCAGCGTACCCACTCATTTTCCTTTCCAAACTTATTGAATTGACCATCCAGCACCAGAGGGGGAACAGAAGAGGGAAAGCCTGCCCCTCTTCTCCACCCACCAGCCTGACCAGGCTGTTCCCCCTCTCTGCAGCACACTTCCAGCAAACTAAACACCATTAATGCATCTGGCCAAAAATCATTCAGTGTACCACGTCCCCACTAACCAAGGTAGGTAGAGTTAACTCCTAAAATCCTATCACATACCAAAATAAACAGTTACCAAAACAGATGAAAACAAAAACACTGACCCTTCACCTATGCTAAGATAACCAAGAATTGCACTGCACATGAGCTAAATAATCCTCAATTCATGACCAATGGCAGCTCCGCAATCACTTCAAGGGCATTATAAAAACCACGCAGAGTCAACTACATGCCATCATGCCACATTCCAACCCCATTTACCACCCAATACAATAATAACCAAATGAGCTCTCCTTAATGCCAGAGATGCCAGAGCAATAACAATTCTAATGACTCCCCCATCATTACCAACCAAAATAGTATCATTAAACTCCCGTTGTCTAAGAATGCCACCATCACACTATCTCTTATAAACATTTTCTTTCTTTCTTTTTTTTTTTATAAAATGCAGGGCTTGTCCAGGATCTGAACTCAGAACCTCCCATACCCAAAGCAAGAATCATACCCCTAGACCAATAAGTCACCCCCATAAAACAGGTCAACAGCCATCATGGCATTCTAGCAACTCAACAAAATAAGCCATACTATTTCATTATTAAACCCAGTTGCATACCATCATACCAATGAGATCTCTTTAGCGCAGGTGCAATATCAATCCAGACATTAAACCAACCAGTCTTTATAACATGAAATGCTTAAACCACCATCATGGCATTGTTATCAGCCCAACCACCTTCAGCCCTGTAAGTTCCATATTGGCAACTGGAAACAAACCATAATCCCGCCAACAACCCCAATGAACCTCCTACCCAGCTAACACAAACAACAAAATAAAATAAATACTCCATGTCCCCTCAATCATCCTCCCTTACCCAAGCCACTGACTCAACCCCCCAGCTTATAAACCTTATCACATACATAGCCAAAGTGACAAACAGGCCACCAAAACTCTATAGCATAACTAGCCAATTTAGCCAACTACCTAAACTGCTGAAATTATAACACTAATCCCACTCTATTGCTAAAATAACCAACCATAACCTTGCCTAACTTGTATATATTAACTAAATTGACACTCACCTAAAAACACATAGTAGCTTACAATGATTCCAAATCGTTACCCCCCAAATGTACTAGCCAAACACTGAACTCAAAGCCATGCAAATGCAAATTCAAGAACAGTTGCCCATTATCATGCCTAACTGAAGCCCTGTTTTACTGCCTAACGGACATGATATCCATATGAAATTTCCTTTTCAAAACCAATTTTAATATAGCAATAACTCACGCCTGGGTGTGGGTAATGCTGGATTTACTCACAGTTGGTGTGGTTTGGTCACGAGGGCGAAGCCAAACAAAGACAACTGTGGGTAAATCCAGCATTACCCACACCCAGAAGTGGGTTATTGCTATTATACAGTGACATTATTTAAGAAAAAAAATACTTACTTTTCTTAAATAATGGCATTGTATAATGCCTCCTAGCTGCCCTTCTGCAGCCGTCTGGTATTCTGTGGCAGTTCTGTTGTACTGCGCATGCATATGCTTACGCAGTACATCAGAGCCGTGGGTGGAAGCAACGGAGAAAGCAAGATCTCCGTTGCTTTTTACAAACTGTCTCGCTATGTTAAAGGAGTTTAACATAGCGAGACAGCTTTAAAAAAAGCAACGGAGAATCTCAGTTGCTTTTTTAAACCTGTCTCGCTATGTTAAACCCATTTAACATAGCGAGACAGCTTTAAAAAAAGCAACAGAAGATCTCCGTTACTTTTTTTTAAAGCTGTCTCGCTATGTTAAACTCCTTTAACATAGCGAGACAGTGTCTAAACAGCAACGGAGATCTTGTGTTCTCCATTGCTATAAAAAAAGACTTATACTAATGGAAAAAGTCTGGGTGACCGGACCGTTTTCCATTAGTATAAGTCTGATTTACAACGTGCATGCTGACCAATCAGTGTGCACGTTTTGAAATATTAATGGGGGGGTCATTGTATAATAGCAATTCAACCACAACAACCACCCAATGCAATGAAAAAACATTTAATGTCAGTATAGCATTTGCTGATCAACAAAAACACCCTATGAATGACTTCAATACACCCATTACAAAGAAAAACACACCACATGAACTGTAGCCCAGTAACCTTCATTACCTACATCAACCCTTGACACACAAACTATCCTGTCAATGGCCACTGTCAGTTAGTTCTAACCCTATTAAACCTACCCTGACCCTACATGCCATTGAAACCCCTAACCTGGATTAAGTTTGCGTACCATTACCACCTGTGTAACTATACTACTCGCAGCTAACACCTCATTGACCGACTGCCCAACCTTAATCCCAAAGCGGACAAATACCCAATCTTTCTCACCAACTCCTACCAAGGGCAACTGCAGCACAAATCTAATCACTATGGCAATGCCCTACAATAAGCCATCCATATAAAGGGAGCTCCAGGCCCCTGCAACACCAATTAAATCAAACTATCAATGCCTTGCCATAAGCCTACCTTAAGAACATGCCTTGCTTAAGGCTTCCCAGTTCTGTTTAACCACAAAGCCACAGTTCCTGCAACATCCCCAACATACCTGTATACCTACCATGCCCCATAAAACTCAACCTGCCTCTAAAAGTCATGCATACCTGGAAATTGACTCTACCCCACCTGTGGTACTCCATAATCCTCCCCATAAACAACTCCCACCCAGCTTCACCCTGCCCCCATACCTTCTCCTCATGTGCCCCCACTATCTCCTATCTGAACCAACACTGACATACCTTTATGAGCACAAAGTAAGGTTACCTCTGATCTCATAGTGCCCACTCCTGCACCAGGAACACTCCAGAGCAGCACACCAACACAGCAGAATACATCACCTTCAAAAACCACTTCCTGCAGTGCACTGCTCTAACCAACAGGGCATCAACACTGTGACAGCCGCCATCTCCATTTGAACCCACCTCCTTCAGGTCAATGACCGATGCCCTGTCCGCAGTGCCCCACCTACAAAAGAAAGGAAACTGTAAATTCTTAGCAGACACGCATACACACACACACACACACACACACACACACACACACACACACACACACACACACACACACACACACACAGCCAAAACATTTTAATGATGAAGTTAAGACAAGACCGGAGCATACCCTGCTCAACAATATATTGTTCCCCCAAACCTAGTCAGCCAGTAGAATAGCAGATGTGCATCCGAGTAACCCACAAGCCTGACCTCAACCTGGTCCGTGACATCAATAGGACTTGTTAACAGGGAAATTTGTGTCCCACAAACTCCCCCATCTATGGAATAGATTCCCTCTCCACTCAGAGTACCTTATTATCCCTTCTCAAGCACAACCTGGTTAACTGAATGGGAAACAGAAAATACTCCCCTGGGATTCCATCTGTGTCCCTAAACTAATGCAAGTGTTACAGATAAGGCATGTCACAAATGCACAAGGGTCAGCTGCTAAGAGTTGTGCCAGACTTCTTTGCAAGAAGTAAGAATAGGGCTTTATTACCTCATACAACTAATTCAGTCACTTTACCATAGCTGTGACTTCTTGACTGACGTTATAGCTCCGTTTCTCTTAATCCCTCTTAAAACTGGTGACTTTGGAGGAAAGGTGGTGAATTATGCTGCATAAATAATGACAACAATTAGGAGTTATAGACTTCTTTTACATCAGAAAATGTATATTAATTCACATTCTCTTATCCTGTCAAAGTCTCATGAAAGCATCTTTTATATCTACATTTTGCTGCTATCCATTAAATTGCTATCATTAGCTTCTCATATTTGTACTGTGTGCACCACTGAGAACTTACAGAACGGATCTTATAAACATCAAAAGAAAAACCTGTATCATCTGTTTCTATAAGAAAATGTATGCACCACCAGGCATAGACACATTGTGCCTGATGTATACAAACACATTAAAAGGATGAGAAGGTTATTTTCTACTGAGGGATTCACAGATGTATAAGTTGCATAATGATTCTAACAAATCTTACCCCAAAACACCTTTCCATCTCTTTAGCCAAAGAGTTAAATTAGTTATGAACATATTCTTTCTATGATTCTCTCTATTAAACTATATCATGTGCAACACACAGAACAAATTGTGACTCTTTCTTTTGTTGTTGTTGCATTCCATACAATTATTACAAAAGACACTAGAAGAAGAAACCACTTGAAACTAGATGTCACACTGGAAGCATTAGTCACATGCTTTAGAAATGAGATATGCATTGAGGAGTTCTAGTAGACACACATGAATATATGATAAAGAGCAAAAATTATGTCAAGAAACAAAAATGTCAAGGGTACAGTTCAGAAAATAAAATTTACAAGTTGGGTACAAAATGGAAATACTACTGTACTGTTCTTGAATGAGGCAAGACCCAATCACTCCGCATGAAACTTACCCATGAAAGGAATCACACCGTTGTGTTTTTTTTTTCCCTGAAAGAGGCTTCCCCCAGATGACTCGTACCTCGTGAACAAACTGCATCAACACCAAGACACCTGCTTCAGTCAAAACAATAAAAGCGGACAATGTTTGAACCATAATCCCCCAGCAACAGACTACAATAATGATGACTTCATCACTAGTCAGTCTTAGGTGCTCAGTGGGGTGTAATGGTGGACACTTAGTTTCATGCATTACTGTTCCAAGATGCTAACGCTTGCAGTTTAAAAATCCAAAACACTTGGCTTTTTGTGGTACTCCAACCTAAGCCACTCAAATGATAATCTTAACAGTTACTCTTTCACAGCCTCCCAGCCAAAGTATAACATGTCCATTCCGCACTGCCACCTCCCCCCAATGACCTAGGACACACTGCACATGCGCAGCAAGATTCACAGCCCAAGAAAAACTCTCAGAGACTAACCGCTCGGCTGACAGAGCTAGCCAAGTCCCACAGCCCATGAAAACTCACCACAGACCTATCACTCAGCTGAAACTGAGCACCCCACTGGACCACCAGGACCAAGCAAATGTCCCCACTAACAAACCATCCAAAGGAATCCTCCACTCCAAACCACACGTGGAAGCACCAAAATGTTTTCTTACACAGTGCAAAATGTGGCCAGCCCAGTTTACCCAAAGAGCTGTGCCAAATATGCATTGGCAACACTGGCTCCAATAGAATGTCATTCGGGTTCAACCCACCTCCACTGCCTGCAGTACAATCCCCACCATGTTCCATTCATGAGGGGACTATCTGAAAAGTCTTGCCACACCTCCCAAATGAGCCATTGAGTGGGTGTGCAGCCCCAGCCAAAAGCAGAAGACATACGTGCTGGGATTGCGAACAAGCACAGAATGGCCCCAGGCAGTGAAACCCGCCAAACACAGGCAATGGATGTGACCAGGGTCTGCCACTCAATACAGTAAATACAGTAATTGACAAATGCCTGAACAAGCGCTCATCAACATCTTGAAAACGAAAGCAAAATGGTGCAGTTTGAATGCTGACATTCGAACCCTTACAATAGCGATTACAACAGACAAGGGTTGCAAGGGATGTCAAAACAAAACCTAATAGATTTGCTAATTAACTAACAACATGGTGGCATCAACACAATTTGCTTATTTCCAGGGGGGGGGGGGCGTGCAAACACTTTAATTTTCAGTTTGTTGTTCGAGTGCCTAATGATGTTCTGGCCCACCTCTAAAAAAATAAAAATTTAAACTTACTGGCTAACATTTAAATTGTTTAACCAGTCAATCACTTGGTTGGAGGAGGGACGATAAAGGAACATTATGCAGCCAGGCAAGACAGCTAAAGTAGAGGAAGGACGGAAAACAGGAAAAATACTAATGTTATGGTACTACTACGTTTTCCACATGAGAAAATCAATAATACTGTGCGGAGGAAGACAAAGTTACAAGAAGGCAAACATAAGCAGCACTGACTTGACATCACTAAAGAGGTCCTCCCACGAGAACAAACTACCACACTACCCACTCCACCCCCTGCATTGTACCACACTTCCCCACAAACCATCTAAATCTGCAGACCCCCCCCCCAAAAAAAATTCCTTGGTACTACATAGTACTCACCTCTTCCACCTAGACAGTTATTAAGCCAAGGCCTGCCTGACCAAACCATCTAACTCTGAAGGAGTATCTACAGGTCATCATGGACATAAACCTGCATTGTAGCTAGCAAGTTCACGCCAAAATGTGACTCCTATTCCAGTTACACTTGCTTAACATCCTCTAAGCCCCTCCCTACCCCTACCTCACTTCCTCCCAAACCTCATCCATTCATATTTAACCCTATTCTCACCCTATCCTCACAAATCCTGATCTCTAACTAACCCTCCACCTTGAATATGTCCCTGGACAAAATGGTCTGTTCCAAACCTCATTTTTCAGAAATTTGAGGACCAATTGCAAATTACAAACTCAGTCTGTTCACCTACTTCACTGGGAGGAAACACCATGAAGATGGATGGATGGATGGATGTTTTCTAATACATTGACAAAGGGGACCTGTTGTAATTCTGAAGACCATAACCATGATACTCAGAGCTGTACAACTTTTATTTAAACTATGGCCAAATGCAAAATAAAATAAAATAAACATATTCAGTATAACATCCAAACAACTCACAGAAGAATCTGAATCCAACCCCTGACCACACTGCTTATGTTTCATTATATCCCTCTTATACCATTTCACTAAAATCCATAGCCCAAACAAACAAGTACAGAAACAAACAAGCACTTTAAAACACAAAAACAAAGTATGACTCAGCCATGACATCCTTTACAATAAATATACTTTGGGATCATAGCAGATCAACCCACAAATCTCTATTGATCTGATCTTTGAGGCAGGATTCTTCTTCACTCTTTCACTGTAGGCTGTATATGGGGTGGTACAGCTTCTGTGGGATTT
This sequence comes from Protopterus annectens, assembly GCF_019279795.1. Classification (NCBI taxonomy): domain Eukaryota; kingdom Metazoa; phylum Chordata; order Ceratodontiformes; family Protopteridae; genus Protopterus; species Protopterus annectens. Next base: position 770,857,394 of record NC_056743.1, on the reverse strand, counting down.
CCTTCATTCCAAGCTGCTGTAAGTACTCTTTACATTGCATGTGTGTTTTGTGTGTGTGTGTGTGTGTGTGTGTGTGTGTGTGTGTGTGTGTGTGTGTGTGTGTGTGAGTGCACGGGCATGCACACGCGTGCGTGTGTGTGTGTGTGTGTGTGTGTGTGTGTTTTCTATTATAATATAAGTCCTGAATTAGCTAAATAGTATCAAGATTTTAAGATGCAGACATCTTAATAGGGTTTTATGAGACCTGAAATGTTTATTTTTATGGAAACTTAGCATCAAAAACAAAATTGTCATCTTCAAGTCTGCACAGATATGTTACTGATAACATAAAAGTTTTAGTTTCACGTTTCAAATAATGAGCGATCAAAATGCCAAGTCCCCACGTGGTATTGCAGCAATATAGAATAATTTATTAATGCCAAACTAGTAATCTAATCCATGTTAGAAAGATTTCTCAAATGTAAGAATTTAAATCCTGATATTGATCTTATTCCAGATTTTTGCAAGCCCTCTGTGAATATAGTTTGTTTCTTATTTGCTTTTGAGGGCAATGGCAATGGCTTTTTTATGTAGCGCACATAGTACTTCTATAAATCTGATATGCTGAGCTACAAAAAAGAATGACTAATCAAGAGCTATATTTCAATTAACTATGAGCAGGGATTTCATTTTTTTTGTTTGTAAAGTAATATTAAACACCTTTCAGTCTTTGTCACCATTATTTTTGCTTGGTTATAAAAACGGATTCCAAATTCAGGCATATGATAGCACAGGGCTATATATATATATATATATATATATATATATATATATATATATATATATACATATATATATATATATATATATATATATATATATATAGTGGTAGGTAAATTTTTGAACTACTTTACAAAGTAGTATATTCAAAAGGATGTCTAAATAATAGTTCTTGATATTCTACTATGCCTAAATATCTGCTCACTGAAACAGAGATAGAATATTTATACTAGTAATGTTTAACATAGTATAGGATAATTAATACCAAAATACGTAATATTATGTTTTTATTTTAATTTCTATTATAAATGCATCTGACTTTAGTGAATTTTAATATTTTGTTCTTTTTCAGTAATATAGATATTTTTGCTTAGCTTTACAAAATAATTTCACATCCAGCTACTTGGCAGATAAGTCAGGTATCTTGATACACAAAGAAATCTTTTTCTACTATATTTAAGAAGCAACAGTGCAGTGTTTTCTGATGTATTTATCTCAACTTTTTTTTATCGCTGTCTTAATTATTAAACAGTACAGTAGAACATGTATCCTCATGTATAGTATTTATTACTTAATTAATAATACCAAATGAATAAATGAACACATGGATAAATAAAATCTGAGACATAATACATTCATATGCTCACTCATATAATATACATCCCTAGGGCCAGTTGTTAGAGTTTTCTTCTGATGCAAGCCCATATCAAATTAAGAACTTATCTAGAAGGTTCCTTAAAAACTATAAGGCCTGTAGGTCAATGAAAATGTACACATGTAAGACTTTCTTAAGTAAACAGTATTGAAGCCTCTATGTATATTACCACATACTATGCTGACTTTTCAGGCATGTTATTCTAGTATAGAAAGACATAGTCATGTGAAGTGAATGCTACATATTTCCTACAGGTAATATTCATTTCTTATAATATGGGCATTTGTAAATTTGGTGGTTCACTACATCTACAGCTGTATTTTTCTCTGATCATTGACATCAACTAAGCAATTTTATGAATAGCAGGAAACTGCAGATAATATTTGATTTTTTTATACAGAAACCTCTTTAAGAGATCAAACATTTCTGTGAGGCAACTTGACTGCAGAAAAATAATTCTCAAACAGAGATGAGATACGTTATTAAGTAAAAAGTTTTTTTATAAAAAACTTTTATTAAATTTTAAAAATATCAGTAAAAGAAAAATAAGATATTAAAATATAACAATATAGCTATTTAAAATATTCCATAACAATATTTTCCTTATAAAATAATCAAACCATTAATATTTTTATGTAAATCACTTAATTTTTCCAAGATACATATAAATGTGTAAGATTAGGGGTTCTCATCTTAATAGTTGAGAATTCACTTTTACATACACTCCTATCTCTCTCTCTCTCTCTATATATATATATATATGTATATATATATGTGTGTGTTTACACACAAACACACACACACACACACATATATATATATAAATTCTATAAATAATGGGATTGTTTTGCTTTTCCAATTTTTTGGGATTACTTTCCTAGCTACTGCTAAAATAGACCATAGAAGACTAAGAAGAGACACTTGTGATTTTGGTATAAAGTCAGGAATTGGAGCATTAAATACAGTCAAAGAATTGGTAATAATGCATCTGTCTGACTGCAATGCTTGAGTAAATTTTTTAAACTCTGACCAAAAAGGAGATATTATTTTACATTCTAACACCATGTGAACCCAATCTGCTTCCAATGTTTTACCACATTTCCAGCAATTAATATTTGTTTAATTTATATATTAATGCAACTTTATGTGGAGTTATAAAAGCTCTTTGTAAATACTTCAAAGTGAATAATTTCCAATACGCTGAAGATGTGAATTTACTTGTGGATTTCAGTTATACTTTTTTATTAACATCATAAAAGTCATTATTAATATTTGTAAAATAATTCCAAAATGTTAAATCAGTAAAAGTATAATTAGTTCTAATTATTCTATAAATTCTAGATAAATATGACTTACTGCCTACTAAAATACTACTAATGTTTATTAAAAAGTCTAAAATTTTTGGGAGCAGATGTCATAAGTGAATTAAACGCAACTTTCATTTGATCACTTACAAATTCCATATAGGTTTGTAAACTCAACCAATTATTTTTACCTAAATTATATCTGACTAGAATATAATCTGCTGAATGTATTTTATTACCATTTAGGAACTGATGCCAAAATATTATATTGCTATGTTTGAAATCTAAAATTTTACTCAAACTGTATGTTATTAAACATTCATTTGTAAATGTTGTGGGGAAACAACAAAAATATAAGATTTTTAAATATATAGTTACAACTTATAAAACTTTTGAATGCAGAAAGGATACAATTGGCAAAAGGAATGGAAATAATATTATCTTCATTCATACAAAAATCTTTTAGGATCCAATAAAATTTATTAAACCCAATTTGTGTATGAGTCCCTACATCAAATTTATTATTAGCAGGTAAAATACTTTCATGTATTAATTTCCATTTGGATTCATATGATGAATCAAGCCATTGAGCTGTAATTTTAATGACAGACTTACCATATGAATCAACATTTGGAAAACCTATACCACCTTTCTCCCAGCTTTTTGCATGACATTCCAAACATATCCTTGGTTTGTTTGGCTACGAAAGAAATTTTAGAAGAATATTGTTTATTTTCTTTAAGTAAGTTTTAGAAGGGGTTAAAATAAATGACTGTATAAAAAACAAAATTTTAGGTAGAATTGTCATTTTAATTAATATAAGATGATCTTCCATAGTGAAAAATAATTTATCCCGATCTATGATTGAGTCATTTTATTAGTTATGTTTTATATAATCTGCTAACACTAACTCTTTGCAATTAGATGTTAAAATTAATCCAAGATATTTGGTTTGTGTATTATCCCTCTTAACATTACTATTTTTTAATGAAGAATTTGCTTTCTTACTAATTAGCAAAGTATTTGTTTTATGATTAAATGCCAAGTTTGAAATTTCTTCAAAACAATTCATGGAATGAACTATATGTTTCAATGATGTTTCTATATTACCAATATTTAGTAAAATATCATCTGTAAACAGTTGTATTTTAGAGGTATATTCTTCAGCAATTGAAAAGCCTTTTATATTTTATGTGATCTATTGTAATTTTCAAAGGGCTGCATGATTTATGCAAATAACAAAGGAGACAGTGGATGTCCTTCTTTTGTGCCTTTTAGGACTGTAAATGATCTATAAAGAAAAGAACCTATTATGACAAATGAATACTGATTATTAGAAAGCTTTGTAATTAAATCTATAAATCCCAAAGAGAAACTATTTTTAAGCACTTTATACAATTACCTCCAGTTCACTGAATCAAAAGCTATATCTGCATCCAAACCTATGACTGAAAGTTATTTTTTATTATTTGCAAAATTTATTAATGTATTACGTCTAATAATATTATCTTGAACCTTCCTATTTAATACAAGTCTAGTTTGATTGCCATTTATTATTCCAACCAAAATAGAATTGAATCTGTTTGCTAGAATACCCAGAAATATCCTATAATCAACATTTAAAAGTGAAACTGGATGTTATAAAGAGCAAAATTTTGGATCCTGATCTTGTTTCAATACAAGTGAAACTAGAGAAAATTTCCAAGAAGGTAGAACATTGAAAGTAGATTTAATTTCTTCAAAAGATTTTAACAACATTTGTATAACATTTTCAGATACTAATTTATGTAGCTCTGGAATTATGCGAGCCAAACCTGGAGCCTTGTTGGTTGTTAGATTTTTAATTTGATCTTTTAATTCTTCTAAAGAAAATGGCTTTTCCATGCTATTTATTTGTTCTTTAGTTAATTTATATTGTATATTGTTTTTTAAAAAACTGTCAACTAAACTACTATTCTTTAAACTCCTATTATTATTAAGTTGTTCATAATGGTTCCTAAAACACTCTAATACATCCATTAAATGTGTCACTATTTTAGTATTGTTTCCAATTATATATGCAATCTCTTTAATATGATTTATGTTATTTATCTTCATTGATTTAATAGCAAATCTGTGTAAACTCTTAGGGTTAATATAATATGATTGTAATTTTAGTTTTTAAGCTTATTGAAATCTTATGATATTTTTGATTCAACTCATTCAGCTCTAAATTTGCATACTTCCCATTAGGTTTTATAGTTAACTTTATATTATCTATTTTGGAATGTAAAACATTTAGCTCCCTAACCCACTCTCTCCTTATACATATAAACCTATTTTTATTTTAACATTCAAATAAGCTTTCAGAGTGTCCAACAGAATAATCTCAGTAAGTTCATCATTATTATTAAACTGTAAAAAATTATTTAGCTCATTTAAAAAACATTCTCTAAAACCATTAGTTTTAATTATATATCCTGGAAATCTCAGAGAAGTTATTAAATTATTAGGTTTTAATGTGAAATTAAAAGAAATCACATTGTGATCAGTTAAGGGACCATAAACTATTAACATTTTCCTCAATTTTAGAACACAAACCAACAGAAGTAAAAACTTTATCAATATTAGTTTGGGTACTAAATCTACAGGAACAATTAGAATAATTAAGAGATTTCTCATAATTTTAAATAATAACTGGCTCTCATCTTCATAGAATTAATAAAGTGACTTAAATTGTTAGTATCTAGTATCTTTATTAGATAAAATACAATTAAAATCCCCAGCTATAATTACCTCTCCTTTCATATAAAAAGTTATAATATCTAAATATTTTTAAAAACTTTAGCTCCAGTCCCAGGAATCCAATAACTACATACAAAAGTGTATATATTTTTAATTTAATTCAACTATAACCAATCCAAATGTGCCATTCTTATCACAATAATTATCAATCACGTTTGGCATAAACAATTAATTTTTCTATAAGGTAACAGTATCTCTTCTTTTTTATCTAAAATGAGAGACAACTAAAACTGAATAATCCCTTTAAAGCAATCTATTTAGATCATTAGTAAGTGTGTTTACTGTAAACAATATATGCTTTGCGAAGCTTCAGATATTTAAATTAACTACCCCTCTTTAAAAGATTTTTAATCCATTAATATTCAATGAAATACATTTGTAACAAGGCATTTATAAAATACTTTAGACATTAATACGTAATGGTTTAATAAAATTAATAATAACCACATTTCTATACATCTAGTTATGGACAAATACACTAAAACTAAAATTAAGTAATCTAACCTAAAACATTTATACATCCTAACATGGAATAATACATTCCTATTTTGATGATATAATCATACAAACTACTCGCAAACCATTCCATTAAACTACCTAAACTCAACTCATTGCTACTACTTCTCAATAAACTAAAAACAACTTATAATAAAATAACAAAGCAGACTCATACTGTAATACTTCACACTTATATTATACACATTTAAAGATCACTGTATATATACAACTGTCTTATTCCTAAAATATAACCCATCAAGGGGGTATTACTATTTCACTATAATAATTTAGCTAAATAAACAACCATTACATGCTAACAATAAACTCATTTATAACATTAACTAATAAAATAGCATATAATAAGTTTATTATAAATCTTATATGTATACAATGTATAAAATGCATGTAAACTTCATATTATTTAATAAGTCAACTAAAATAATCAATAGCATGTATTATTTAAAATCTGTACAAATCCCAATGATTTACTTTATATAACCTCAAGTAATCCCTTCCTTAGTGACAAAAGAGTTTATGCTTTCCACACCACAAAATGCATATCATTCTTATTCCTTTAACCTCACTAATATGTATATTTGCAACATAAAATATTCAAAGATCTATATATTATTAATCTATGTTATAAATTTTCCATTAAATCACATATCCTAAATCAGGTTAGTTTATTAAACTATAATGAACAATTAGAAATGTAAAGCCAAGCTTATAAGCTATAACTCTATTAAAACTTTTATCAACAGATAAACCATAATATGCATAAATCTACATCATACAATATCTCATTATAAAAGTTTAACACCAACATTTAAATACTGTTTTATTTATTTAGAACATTATCTTACATTTAATTATATTACTATTTCTTAAATATTGTTAATTACTATTACAAACTACAGCTTTAATATACCTTTATATATTGAACAATATTTCATATATGGATTGTAATTCTATATAATCATATTTTAATTGTCCAATAACATGCCATTACTTTCAATACATTACATAAACCAATAATTCAATCAACTAGATAACAAAAATACATGAGACGCTACATGATCAGACAGAAGAAGAGAAAACACACACACCACATACATTGCAACAAAACCAAAGGATTTAATTTATAATTATTTCAAGTGAAACCTTATCTATCCAATACTAATATCTATCAGAAGATATGATCTCTAGTGAAAACCTCTGAAATGAACAAATCTAAACAAAAGCCCATTCTCAGAAAAATTTAACAAATATTTTAAACAAATGTACACTATTCAAGTAACATTTTGCCTAAAACCAAAGGATAACATGTATTTTATATATATATATATATATATATATATATATATATATATATATATATATATGGGATCCAGACACATGCTCAACTAGCATATGTCCGAATCACAAAACATCAAACACACATACACGAAAGCGCTTAACATCGAAAAGTGCTTCTGTGTATGTGTGCCTGTTTCATAGATCAGACTACAGTGCAGGTAAGGGAAAATTCCATTTTCCCCACTGTAGTGTGATCTTGGAGTGAGAATTTTAAAGTAGAGGGGTGTGGGGAGTGCAGAGGGGCTTAAATGTAGTTTTTTTTTAACTAAACATACACGGAAGGGCTTTTTTATGTTAAGCGCTTTCATGTATGTGTGTTTGATGTTTTGTGATTCGGACATATGCTAGTCGAGCATGTGACCTAGACCCATATATATATATATATATATATATATATATATATATATATATATATATATATACATAAAATGAAGTCTGAGCCTGTGAAACTTAAGACAACTTGGAGTAAACAGCTGCTAAATAAAATAATGTATTAATTGAAATGCATCTTTAAGCAGCCTCATTGCTATACAGACAATATTATTTAAATAGAATTCTTGATCAATATAACTGGATCTGTTAAATGATATAACATTTGAGTGAGTGTATTTAATTCAGAAAACATTCAATATATCCAAATGTGTAAGAGGTTCTATTACATGGTTTTAAAAATACATCATTTATCTTATTTTCCCTTGTGCTGCTCGCATTTTGATATTTCATCTTTCTTTTCATCTCCGTAACAGATTATTGGCATTCTTTATTTTTTTCTAATGCAGAGACAAGCTTCCTTTAAAACTGCTAGTGTTTCTCTTTATATTTGTTTAAAACACCAGGACAGGGCTTCATTTTAACTAAATGAGCAATCTTTTTCTACTCATTTCAGTGTTCCATTTTTAATACTTCCTGTTTAGCATGGTGTCAAAGGTCAATGTCATTATTCACTAGCAGGAGTTGATTAAAAAACATAAATGAGCTACTAATGTAAGTAAAACTAGCTCATGACAACTTAAAATGCCAATTTTCTCTGTAAAGAGCTTCAAATGGGAAAATACCTTTACTATCAACAATTGAAATGAAAAAATCTCACGATTGCATCAGTCAAGCAATACTTAAAAAGAAATCTGTTTAATGTATTATTAAAAAAATCAGACTCTTTACTACACAATAAACATATTGCTAATGTTATAATACATACATAAAATATATAAATCCTAATTAAATCCTTACATTAAAGACAATTTTTGTTAAAACAATAAACTTAAATGAACAATCATATTATCTAATAAACAACTCAATAGATGTACTAACATTAATAAAACATCCCCTTTACCTCAGTAGCATACTGTAATAATTATGTTAATAACATATTAATAATTCCTGTAATAGTGCAATTAGAAATAGCTGATGCTTAATTATATACAGATAATACCATTAACAAAAGTATAACCTATCCTTTAAAATTATTCCCCTCTATTGATTATTTAAATAATATTTATTGTAACTGGAAAAAGGTAACCCTTATTTGAAAAGAAAGCTACTGAAGCAAATATAAATGTTTATCTTATAATGGATGATAGTTCAGTAAAACATTTGTATAATTAGTAAAGGAAGCATAGACCAATTACAAATAAATAATCACTTGTCTCAGAGTTTTTTTTGCTATTTTTTCCTTTATTGTCCTTCCATTTCTAGTGGCTTGTCTCTTCAAATTTGTCAAGGACCAATCCATTTATTCAGGTTTATCTACAGGTTTTTCCTTCTGTGTGAACTCTAACTTCTAAGGTTTTAAAAGTCTTTTGTCCATCAGGTAAAAAAATCCAAATTTTTGCCAGAAAAACATATTGTGATTTAATATTCAGTTTCTTTCGGCTTTTTACAAATGGGATACAAGCCTTTTTGTCATAATAGATGAAGAAGAGTCATTATCAAATCTGGTGGTATTTTCTTTTATTTTTAGAGGGAAGTTTGCCCAAGCTGTCTTCAAAACCAAATCTGTATCCTGAATGGAAAGAAATCTGACAGGTACTGACCTTGGAGATAGTGGATTGTTTTTTAAAGAAGAGTTTGAAAGAGATCTATGTGCTGTCTCTATACCTAAAGAGAAAGCTTCTGGTAAGTCAGAGTCTTAGGAAACCAGTTATTTAAAATTGTACTATATTGTCTCTTTCTTCCTTCTCCAGTATTCCATATATCCTGATGCTATTTCTTCTAGAACTGGTCTCTAAGTATTCTGCTTTTTCCAAAAGTAAAATATTTTGTTTGAGAACAAATTTTTATGGTTTTCATTTTCTGCCATTCTCCCACCAAAGTCATTAACTGCTTCTTCTGTTGTTGAAATCTGTAATAACTTTGTTCAATGCATCCATTTGTTTCTTACATTCTTCTTTTATATTGTCCATTTTGATTTCTAATTTATCCATTTTCAATTAAAGGTCTGGATACTACTTAAACTACTTAAATAGATTGCAATTCTTTATTGTATTTTCTAGTGAGCTAACTTTAGAGTGGCTCATTTTAGCAAGGAGACATTCTTCTGACAGGAATTTGACACAGAAAAATCACAAAACTTGATTTTTCTTTGAAATACTTGTGTAAAAATATTTACATATTAGGGCTATCCATCATCCTAAGATATTGAGTTTTTGATATAAAATTCTGTCAGACTGTTTTAAAAGGAGCAGAGCAAAACGTCAGTGCTGCTAACAGCTCACCATCTTGGCCACACCCCCAGTTTTGTTTTGTTTTGTTTTCAGGAGTACCCTTATCAATTTTGCTTGAGATGATAAAATTGCAGTGAAAGGACATCAGGTTGCCTCACAAGATGGAAGAGAAAGAAGACTTATGTTTCAGTGGATCCATTCAGTATTTTTATGTCCTGTGCATAATCTGACCAGTGATATCTGTGAAATGCATTCCACCATTTATATGACATTCTCACACTCACCTCTTTTAGGTGCATCAGTCAGTTTACCCGATAGCATACCGCCATCTTACTTACTGTAAGCAGAACTGAAATGTGTGTGTGTGTGTGTGTGTGTGTGTGTGTATACATGTGCATGAGCATTTGCATTTGTGTGTGTATTGATGTAGCTACTAGTCTTGTTTCAGCCACTGTTGAGGTACCTGCCTTTACATTATGATCCTGGAAAGGGAATGAAGTGAGATAGTAAGGCAGTTTTTGGTACACAGTAATAATTTCACTTCTAGAAAAGTATACATTGTTTGTTTATTGTTAGGAATTATTTTAAATGAGGACTTTATTTTGTTTATTAATGCATATTCTGTGCTGACTTAGTAGGAACAGGGTTTTTGTATAAGTTTGATACTTTCAGAAAAAATAAAGTTTTATAAGAGTTATAAAGGTTTGTTTTCTTAGTGTCCATCACAGAATTTATTTATTATTTATTTATTTATATTGAACAATTAAATGTCAGCCACAGTTTTAATTATCTCCTTATAAAACTCCATTGATTACATTGATTTAGAAATTAAACTGAATATGAAAATGAAGATTCGAATCCAATATTTTAGATGATCAATGTTTATAAGCAGTTACATGCATAGCAGCAGTTATAATGCCAAGTTTATTAAAACAAATTTATTTTATTTATTTATTTAACATTTGTTTACTGGGAAAGTCCAACTTGGAACAAAACCAATTTTAGCTTTCTTTTCAAATAAGGATTACCTTTTTCCAGTTACAATAAATATTATTTAAATAATCAATAGAGGGGAATAATTTTAAAGGATAGGTTATACTTTTGTTAATGGTATTATCTGTATATAATTAAGCATCAGCTATTTCTAATTGCACTATTACAGGAATTATTAATATGTTATTAACATAATTATTACAGTATGCTACTGAGGTAAAGGGGATGTTTTATTAATGTTACTCCAGATGTATGTCTTTGTAACATGGGAGGAAACTGGTGCACCTGGAGGAAACCCACATGGATGGAGGGAGAACATGCAGACTCCACACAGAAGGCACACCAGCTGAGAATTGAACCAGAGAACTTCTTCCTGTGAAACAACAATGTAACCTCTGCACCATTGCACCATCCTTACATGTTCTAAAGAGTTAGTGCATCAGAGTGTCTAAGAAGTAACCAGGTTAAATGACATGTTTTTGAAAGGGGTATGAAAATAAAGGGTCTATATTAAATCACCAAATGCTTAAAAAAGCGAATGGTGATTGATCGACCCTATGTAAGCGAAAGCTTACAATGTTGAAGTGTCAGAACAGCGTTTTTTTTCCAAGGGAAAAAAACTGCTATTTGAACAAAAAAAATAAAATAAAAATAATTTCAAACATTACATTAAGTGGGGGGCTTCACTGACCACACCCCCCCAATGTGGGGGGCTGCGCCCCTTGCACCCCCCATACTTAAATATACCAACTCCTAGACTGCACTACAGTGCAGAAAATGGCAAATTACCAAAGCGGCCAAGTGAATTCTTTCCCAGGGAAAAACTTGCTTAACAGCCTCTTCGATATTTTGCATTTTCACCCTTTTAAGTTCAACCAGGACGCATTTGAAAGAATGCGTCTTCGGTCTTCTAAAATGGACCCAAAAATAAATTATTTGAAAATTTTTATCAGACAGTATAATAAGACAGGCAATCTAGCTATTATACAAGTTTTGACAACATGTTTGCATGCAAGAAAAATGAATGCTGTCTTGGAGGCTGATGACAATATTAGCCCAAATTTCAAATCAGCATTTTTGATTCATATTACAGACTCAACAGCTATTAAGAAAGTTGTGGATGAAAATGGAAAGATTATTGTTGGTAATTAGGATTTATTTAAAATCAATGAAACAAAGCCACAATCTGTTTATAGGAGAGGCACAAATATCAAACATTTGTGAGAGAGGAATCATAATTACACCCCTCAGAAAACTCAAAAACCCAAGGCCACCTATAGCTATGGAATGTATACTTATTTAGATATAGTAATAAGGATCATATTTTAAATCTTGATCATATTAACAAAATACATAAAGCTAAAACACACTACAATTACAGCTATTCAGGCATTGTTTATATAACAAAGTGTATATCCTATGACAGCTTCTATGTCAGGAAAATTACAAGAAAGCTGTACCAAAGGATTTATTTGTAGTTATATGATATTATAAGGAAGAAAGGCAATAATACATCATATAATGTGCACGGCAGTACACAAACTTCAAAAAGTTCATCTTCTTTGTATTAGAACATATACAGATGAATGGGGGGGGGTAATATTAACAACTTACAAGATGTGACTGAACTGAACTGACAGTTATCAAGAGCTGATCATTCCTCAGACTTAAATGATTATCACAACATAAAATGGACATTGAATTTAAGATCCTTAAAATACATCATGGTAAACCTTGGACTAAGTTATTTATTTAATTCCTTTTTATTCAACTCCAATAAACAAAAGTATTTTATACCCATTTTAATTGTTATTTTCCTATTTATATTGTACAAGATTTGTATTCAATAATTTTGTTTTTCACACCTACTATAAATATTGCATATGATAGAAACAAAGATAAATAGGACTTTTATGTAACTTGATTTTCGTACAGAGGTGTTTTTTTTAATGAGGGCTACTTTTAGCCTAGGCTTAGTACTTCTGAGATTTTTAAACAACTGATTGGTTTATTTAATGTTGTATGATTTTGTAAGCAGATTACACAAATTATGTTTTTAAATGATTCTTGATCTACAAAAGGTTGAATAAAATAAAGACAAAAGCATTATATTATACAGAGTTCGGTTTTCTTTGTTGATGTGTTTTTTTTTTATTTTATTCACCAGATAGTTTGCAAGAATGTCATTAAGGCCATCAGAAAATCATTCTGCATGACCTCACTATGTAAAGTAGATGTGTCGTATATAAATGGGGTAGGGTTGGGTTTAGCAAAAATGGAGAATTGATTGGATGAAGATAGGTAGGAGAAGGGTAACTCCCTGAGGACGATGTCTGGTGATAAGGGGCTGGAGTGATAGTAATGTTTATAGACCTGTTGTTATTGCATGGTTATTCGGGTATTGGATTGACCAGTTTGAATTTGTTTTGGACATGAGAATATGTTAGTTATTGAGACTTGGTATAGGTGGCCTTGTGTCTCCTAACAGCTTTCTTGGTTAGATTTTTTAAGATTGTGCATTTAGTTAATGGTTGCTGTAATTGTTTATAAGGAGTTGAGCAGAATAAGAAGGATTTGTGCTGTCTAAAAGCAGACCAGTTTTGCTTGAGTTCTGCTTTTAACACAGATAGTGTGTGTGTGTGTGTGTGTGTGTGTGTGTGTGTGTGTGTGTGTGTGCGCATTTATGTTTATAGAATATTTTGTCAGCAACTACTTTTGTCAAAGACCATTCAGTCAAATTCAATATATTGAAGCAGTACATAAGAAAAACTCAAAACATTTCATAAAAACTCCCTTCTCACACATTGCACATACTTAATGCAGAGGAGACCATCTTCTCTCTTACCCTTGTTGATAAGATCTGAGCAACAACAACCATATCTATAAAAATATTTTGGAGATAAATACTGTTTAACATGAAATTTCTGAATGTTAACTTTTATGTTCATTTGAATTCCATTTAGTTTGCATGTGTTCTCCGAGAAGATCTTTTTAATTAGCAACTTTTGTGAAAAATCTATTAAGAAGTTTTTCAAATCATTATTCATTTTCTTACATGACGTTACTTTTGTTAACAGTTGCATGCCATAAGTTGTGTCTGGTCTGGCTTAATTTAGTGATTCATAAACTACAAGACCTTTTCATAAGTGTTTTGAAATGCATCTTGCTGTTGGGACTCTGATTACCCTTTCCCATAAAATAGCAAACATAAGCACTGATTAAGAGCCAGGTAATTTAACTGTATTTCATGTGTGCAGCCACGAGGTATAACCCCTCCCCAGTTGAATAAGGCATATGGACTGATAACAGTCTGTCTTATATTTGTTTCATCTAAATCTGTAACATAGGAAAGTTGCTCAACAAAATTTGTTAATTATCTTTTAAGCACTGTTGTGCTATATTCTTGCACTACAGCATAAACAGTAGCAATCATCGAACAGTTTTGGGAAGCTGAAACTTTGAAAATTGTATTATGCATTATGCTATCACACTTATTTTTGTGTGTAACAGCCCAGAGTGTTATATGGATTATCAGACGTGCACTGTATGTCTGGTTGTTGTTTATGATGTAGCACTAAGTCTGTTACAGGTTTCAAAGCTGTAAAACATTTTTATTTTTTTTAATTTAGCCTTTGTTAACTGGCTCAGACACACTAGGCTAGTGGTCTGTTTTCCTGGGAGACACAAGGTGATATTTATAATACTGGGGAAATTTAGTCAGCATTATCAGGAAACTTCCCCTGCTCTTTTTGTGTTTGAGGAAGTCAATTGTGGTAGCACTTCCATTTTCTATTCCCAACATGGTGGCAGCTCAGATAAACCAACAAGGCTGGAGTGTTCAGAGCATGGTGCTGTAGAAGAAAATGAGTGTTTAGTGGAAGAAAGTACATTTGTTGTTATAAAGAAGTGTTTGGAAATGGAGGAAGAGTGTGTTAAAGCAAATGAAACTGAGCCTTTGCTGGAAGGTGTACTGTTTTGTAAGAAAGTTGAGAAAGTGTCCAAGCTTTCTCAAGGCAAGAAAGATGGAGAGCAGATACTGAAATTGGACTCTGAAGAGGTGTTTCAAAAAATCTCTTAATAGATGAAAAGACGACACAGAGGTGTGTTGTTACAACCCTCCAGTTGGGAGGGTTGTGGGATGATATACATCTAGATTTGATGAACACCAGTGAACTGGAATGTGCCAATGATGCATTGTGGGGTGACTTAATGGAGAAATACACGATGAAGAAACTGCACAGGTTGAAATCAGAAAGTTGTATGCTGAGATGGTGAAATCTAGAGTGGAAAAGAGGTAGAAAGAAAGAAATCTGTAAACATAGAAAGAAAAAATCCATTTAAGGTATGAATCAAAAAGAAAGCAGAAGGAGGAATTGACAGATACAAGGTATGGGATGAAATAATAATGTCTTTAGATATAATCATATGAAGTAAGGGGCTATATTCATATTAATAAAGAGACATTCTGTGACATTATTTTTTAGACTAGTAAAGCTATGGAGAACATTTTAGCAGAATATAAAAAGAAAGACTGTTTTCCTTAGAACTATTATATATTTAAAGCTTTTCAAAGAGAGTCACATAACTGAGGTTAAAAACTGACTTTAAAAAAGTATATTGTAAAAGTATATCATAACAGAGGTTTACGGATGGGAGCATGGAACTCCAGTGTTATTTTAAAATTTGAAAATGATAGCGTTGTGCATATTCCAAGTGCTATAAATGTGGAAGGGGACAAAGGAATGATAAAATACTGGGGTCAGCCAAAGACATGTTTTCTGTGTGGGAAAGCAGATAGTTTGATAAGTAATTGTAAAAAAAGGAAAAGATTAGGTTGTGGAGTGATAGGACATGACATAAAATATTGTGAAATCTAGTGTTTCAAATGTAAGAAAGTGGGGCACCTGGGGATGCAATGTATATAAAGTAAATGAAGTAGAGCAAGAGACAATAGAAACATTAACAGAACAAAACTAAGAGAGTGAGAGCTTAGAATTTAAAGAAAAGATAATATGGAGTGTAAAAATAGAATGTGTAGAAGTAAATAATTTGGAAGATAAAACTTACAAAAGAGCAGTAATGAAAGTTTCATCCTTAAAAAAAGAGAGGGTGAAGAATCAGGTCAAACAAAAAGAAAGTCTATAGGTAAAAGAGTTTGATATGTAAAAAGAAAATTGATAGAAGGACATAATAAAGAGAAAAAGGAAAAACGTAAATGTAATAGAAAAAAGTTAACATTTTCTGTAAAGTAATTGCATTAAATGTTAATATTTTAAAGAATTGTGTAAGGAGATTAAGTATACTTGAATGATGTAAGAGACAGGACAGTGACATTATTACATTAGAAGATGTTAGATGTTATCAAATGAGAGACAATTGGAAGTATGGTGTGGAAAATGTATTTTTTTTTATTTTGGGAGAGAGATGTTCAGGAATAATTATTTTGTATAAGGAAATGCTAAAAGTTTTAGACATTACCTTGGTTACTATAGGTCATGCTACTATTCTTGATATAAGATGGTGAAATCTGTATTATTTATAATCATAGTTATTTATACATTTGTAACAAAGGGAGGGAAGAGATGCTTAACGATATAATTCAGCATGTAGGAGTAAAACTGAATTTAGTTATTGCAGGAAATGTTAATTGTAATGCAAAGCAAAATAAAAAGAAAGCATATGATAAAGTAATGTTAGATACTGTAAGATGTGGGAATTTAAGTATTGGGAATATGAGTAATTGGACTTATAGGAGAGGTAAATATAAAACAGATATAGACTATTTACTAATTTCAGCAGGGTTGAAAATTATGGATGAAGGAGTGTTAGAGACAGGATTTTCAGATCACAGAACTATATAGATTACTTAATTCCAGCTATATAAAATAGGAAATGGAATAAAAAGGATTAATGAGGTTAAATGTGATAAAAAAGGGAGGATAGAAGTATTAAATTTATAGAACATATACAAATGAGGTGTTCTTAAAAAAGATTGTTCTTATAAAGAGTGGTTATTTAAACAAAAATATAAAATGTGTTATATAAGCTAGGAAAATATAAAAAGAAGAAAGGTAAGAATATGTTAAGACCAATTAAGTAAGAGTATTTGTGATAACTTAGAAAATAATGAAGAAAGGTACTTTATTAAAAAACAGGAATTATATAATTTAAATAAAAAGAAAATACAATATTTGCTATATAAACAAAGATATTTTTTACAAGTAAAGAAGGAAGAAATTGCACCTTATTTGAGTAAATTTATTAAGGAAAACTGTAGTATCATGAGATAAAAGAAAGATAGATCAGGTGTAGTACAAACTATGCAAGATAAGAATATGGAAATAGTGGAAGAATTTGTTAAAGAAAGTTTAGAGGAAAGAATGTACAATATACTAAGAAATGGAAAGTAAATAATTTTTCAGAGAAAGACAATAGGGATTTTGAAAAAAGGATTAAAATGGAAGAATTGGAAAATACATTAGGAAAAGTAAATTTGTTATCTGCTGTGAGTCCAGATGGGGTAGAGTATAAAATGTATAAAGCTATGACAGCAATTCAAAAAAGCTATTATAGAAGTATTAAATGAATGGTTAACAAAGTGTTTCCAGTATAAGGATCTGTGCAGTGGTATAATAAAATATATATGGAAAAAAGGAGATAAGTGTGAAATATAGAATTGGAGACACATAGTACTGAAAAACACTATAAGATATTTATGAAAATTTAGCAAAACAGCATGGAAAGTTAGGTAAATAAGATTGTAAATAAAAGTGTATGTGTATGTATGTATATATATATATATATATATATATATATATATATATATATATATATATGGATCTACCTGACTAGATCGACATGTCATAACACCGACAACGACTTAGAAGATCGACAAGTCAGAAGACCAACGGAGGAAAACACCGATGCTCAGAACACTGAGATGGGGAAAGGATGTGTAAGTATGCGGTAGTGACGGCCGTTAGGGTGCGAGTAAGGTAAGTGTGCGATGTTGACGGTCTGTAGGGATAGGGGTGGGATAAGTGAGTTAGGGTTAGGGCGCGGGTTAGGTAAGGGTGCGAGTAAGGTAAGTGTGCGATGTTGGCGGTCTGTAGGGATAGGGGTGGGATAAGTGAGTTAGGGTTAGGGCGCGGGTTAGGTAAGGGTGCAGTAGTGATATTTTTTGGGTTAGGGGCGGGTTAAGTGAGTTAGTGTTAGGGCGCGGGATAGGTGAGTGTGCGATAGTGACGGACCTTAGGGTTAGGGTTTCGGTTAGGGTTGTACATAGTTGTGTATGTAAGGGTTAGTGTTGGTTTGTAAGGATTTTGGTGTGCTTGTGTTGTGTGTGTGGGTTTTGGACAGGGGATTTGTTTTGTTTGTTGTTATGAGGTGTCGAGTGTATGAGGTGTCGTGTTTGTGAACTGTCGATTATTTGGTGTCGGTGAAGTTGTTGTCGGTGTTGTGAAGTGTCGATGTAGTCAGGTAGTTCCATATATATATATATATATATATATATATATATATATATATATATAGTATAAAATATAAAAATGTGCAGATATTTTATATAAGAAGGTTAGAACAAAATGAATGGTGGGTGATTTAAGCAAAGCTTTTGATTCAATTTAGCATAACATTCTATGGAAAATAGTTGATGCCTGTTACATAAGTAATAAGATAAAAACTGTTTGTGTTACTGCTTATAGGCTGAATATAGCTAAGATGCTAATAAACCGGTGGCTTAGTAAAGAAATTGTGCTTAAAAAGGGGATAAGACAAGGCTGCCCTTTGAGCAGTATTATTTTGTATTAGTAACTAATGTTATTTTGCCTCAGGTTAATATGGATATGAAAGATGTGAAATACATAACCAGTGAAGGTATAAATATTCTGATTATGTTGTCATACATGGATGCTGTTATTCATATCACAAGAGATCAGAAAGTTATGGTTAATGTGATTAGTTATTTATAGAAAATTATAAACATAAATCATGTTTTCTATTAATAAAGATATAAATGTAGGTTTAGGTTTTGATTATATGTTAGGAGATATTAATTTTAATAAGAAAAGCATAAAATTACTTGATTTGACATGTGGGAAAAGAGAAGATATAAGAGCCATATAGGAAGAAAAATGAAAATTCATGAACAACATGTATGTTTTGGAGGACTTTTGGACTATCTTTTAAAAAAATACACTTACAGTAATTCGATTTTACTTGCTAGAATTACTTACTGAGTATCTTTAGTATCTCACTGGCTTTTGAAAAAGTATTTTATAGTATTATATTTACATTTATTTGGGGTTCAAGATTAAATCCAGTTAAGTGGAATTTTATATGTGAAAAAAGAACTTTGTTTAGGACTGTTAAATCCTATAGTATATGCAGCTTTTCTAAATTTGCTTAAAGTACTAAGACATCTGAAGGATAATGACAGTTCATTATTGGTGAGAATTTTAAAACCTAAATATAGTAATGAATGGATGAATATTTTTAGTTCTAAGAGAAGAAGATCATATGAAAATGATGAAATGAAGATTATCAAGACAAAATTTTGCTTTAGAAATTAAATGTAAATGAAACTGAAAAAGATAGGAAGTTATTATGATACTATAATATTATGGAAAAGTTGTTTTACATTTTTCCTTGTAACGATATTTGTAAAGAAAAGGGGGTTGCAATTAAGGCAAGAATACATGTAGGAATGTCAAGATTTTATACGGAGGTTAATGATACAGAAATTAGAAGTAATAGCAAATACGCCATAGAAAAGCAAAAATAACAGAAACTACATATATTATAGTCAGTTTGAAACTAGTGAACATGTTTTCTTGAGTGGTAAAACAGTTAACTCAATATGGAATAAGGTGATAGAGTTGAAATATTTAGGAAATTATATGGCTATAAATAGTTTAAAAATGGATATAATTAAGTATGGATATTATGGGGATAAGTCAAAAATTATGTTAATAGAATCAATAAAAAGATATTTTGTATAATTTGGATAATATGGAATCAAAGAGTGAAAGAAATTTTGTTCAGTGAAAGATAGACTCAAGCAGAGAAGTTAAATTATAAGATTTTGGTTGTGGAAAAGGAAGTGGGGTCCAATAATGAAAAATGAAGAAATTATTTTGTAAAAAAAAAAAAAAAAAAAAAAAAAAAAAAAGAATGCATTATTTCAAGTATCTGTTTAAAAAATTTTTTAAATTTTGTGTATAATGTATACACAAAATATTGTAATAATGTATATTGTGAATGAGATAAATTGTGTATGTTGTATATATTGTAAATAAGAAAAATTATATATATTGTAAATAAGTATTGAAAATAAATGACACCTACTCTTTTCATTGTGAGGGGAAATGTTTGTGTGATTGCACTTCCTGTATAGGCTCCTGTAACAAAGACAGCTAGGAGAAGCAGTGTGAGTAATGGAGAAGGAGGAGGAAAATAATTTTTGTATTGGTGCTGGCAATGTTAGATAGCGTTCTGTTGGTTACACAGAATACAGTTGAAAGTTGAGTGGAGTATATGCATAATCAGCATTTACCTGAGTTTAATGTGCATGAGTCTGAGGAGGTTGTGGTTACAGGAATTACATCTGAAGGTTTGCCTAATGAAAAACGTGTTACCTTGTTGATGAAAGGTGATCCTGGAGAAGAATCTGAAAATTCATAGTCAGTTATGATGGAAAAAGTGTTTGGACTGAACAGTAAGATGGTTGGAAAGGAAAGGAGTTGGATGGACATACTTGATGCAGATAGGACACTATCTGGAAAACCATATGCTGACGCAGTATGAAGGAGAAAATGTACTGTAAATTTTGTTAGAAAATAGGTTATTTTGTGGTTAAGAAGGAAGAAGGAAAAATGATAGACAGATACTTTGTGTGAGACAATTTATTACTGCCTTGGGTTTTGAAGCAAAGGACTTTAGATCTTTTATTCATTTAGGTAAAGAAAGATTTTGTGATTTAACATTTGAGACTGAAAACTTAAAACAAAGAATTTTTAGTTGTGAAACAAAGGCAATCTATTACCCATGTAATTAATTTATTTATTTTTTCTGGGGAATGGAGTAATTTAAAAAAGTGTATGCACAATTTTTTACTGATAAAATTGAGATAGAAGATGTTAAAAATATTTTTACTAATGTGTCAGTCAGTTTCTGATATTGTGAAAATTAAAGATCAAAGGGGCAGTTTGAATGAGGTGTGGAAAGTGAGTGTTAATCTAAACTATGAAAAAAGATGTTATAAAGCACTTGCCAAGTTTTATATATGTTGATAGTAATAAGAAGGCAATTAGGTATATGGGGAAGCCAAAAGTTGTTTTTTGAGGGGATTTTAATCATTTGATAAATGAACATTCAAAAATAGGATGTAATCAATGCAAGAAAATGGTCACATAATGAATAAGAGTAAGAAGGCATTCAGAATTTGTAAAAGTGAAGGAGGGTATTTTGGTTTGATTGTAGAAAGAACAAGGAATATAATTTGAAAGGTAGGATGAGGTGTATTTTGAAGGAATATGGTTTAAAAGTAGGTATAGTGAATATGCTACAATCTGTTTATAATACAGATATGGTGAGGCTTTCCGTAAATGGATGGTTAGGTTAGACTCTAATCATGAACAGAGGGTAGAGGCAAGGTTATCCTATAAGTGGGATTTTACTTTTTTTAATTATGAATGCTTTTGGTACAATGTTGTCAGTATGCTAGAAGTATGATATCTAGTTAATGATAATGTGAATATTCTTATTTTTTAATTTAATGCAGATAATATTACTATTATAGTAAAGGATGAAAGTTTGATGGATAGAGTAATTAGATGTGTAGTTGATTGTATGGGAGATGTAGGTTTTAGAGTTAAGTAAGGACAAGATATGTGGTTAAGAAAACAAAGGGGAAACAGAAGGCATTAAATTTGTTGTTATGTTATGAACATGTTAGGCGTTACTTTTGAAAAAAGAGGTTATATATGAACAACAGAAAGGTATTATTGAAAAGATTGTTGGTATATGAAGGTATTTGTGATAACTTAGAAAATAATGAAGAAAGGTACTTTATTAAAAAACAGGAATTATATAATTTAAATTAAAAGAAAATACAATATTTGCTATATAAACAAAGATATTTTTTACAAGTAAAGAAGGAAGAAATTGCACCTTATTTGAGTAAATTTATTAAGGAAAACAGTAGTATCATGAGATAAAAGAAAGATAGGTCAGGTGTAGTACAAACTATGCAACATAAGAATATGGAAATAGTGGAAGAATTTGTTAAAGAAAGTTTAGAGGAAAGAATGTACCATATACTAAGAAATGGAAAGTAAATAATTTTTCAGAGAAAGACAATAGGGATTTTGAAAAAAGGATTAAAATGGAAGAATTGGAAAATACGTTAGGAAAAGTAAATTTGTTATCTGCTGTGAGTCCAGATGGGGTAGAGTATAAAATGTATAAAGATATGACAGCAATTCAAAAAAGCTATTTTAGAAGTATTAAATGAATGGTTAACAAAGTGTTTCCAGTATAAAGATCTGTGCAGTGGTATAATAAAATATATATGGAAAAAAGGAGATAAGTGTGAAATACAGAATTGGAGACCCATAGTACTGAAAAACACTATAAGATATTTATGAACATTTAGCAAAACAGCATGGAAAGTTAGGTAAATAAGATTGTAAATAAAAGTGTGTGTGTGTGTTTGTATGCATACATATATATATATATACATATAGTATAAAATATAAAAATGTGCAGATATTTTATATAAGAAGGTTAGAACAAAATTAATGGTGGGTGATTTAAGCAAAGCTTTTGATTCAATTTAGCATAACATTCTATGGAAAATAGTTGATGCCTGTTACATAAGTAATAAGATAAAAACTGTGTTACTGCTTATAGGCTGAATATAGCGAAGATGCTAATAAACGGGTGGCTTAGTAAAGAAATTGTGCTTAAAAAGGGGATAAGACAAGGCTGCCCTTTGAGCAGTATTATTTTGTATTAGTAACTAATGTTATTTTGCCTCAGGTTAATATGGATATGAGAGATGTGAAATACATAACCAATGAAGGTATAAATATTCTGATTATGTTGTCATACATGGATGCTGTTATTCATATCACAAGAGATCAGAAAGTTATGGTTAATGTGATTAGTTATTTATAGAAAATTATAAACATAAATTGTTTTTTCTATTAATAAAGATATAAATGTAGGTTTCGGTTTTGATTATATGCTAGGAGATATTAATTTTAATAGGAAAAGCATAAAATTACTTGATTTGACATCTGGGAAAAGAGAAGATATAAGAGCCATATAGGAAGAAAAATGAAAATTCATGAAAAACGTGTATGTTTTGGAGGACTTTTGGACTATCTTTTAAAAAAATACACTTACAGTAATTAGATTTTACTTGCTAGAATTAATTACTGAGTATCTTTAGTATCTCACTGGCTTTTGAAAAAGTATTTTATAGTATTATATTTACATTTATTTGGGGTTCAAGATTAAATCCAGTTAAGTGGAATTTTATATGTGAAAAAAGAACTTTGTTTAGGACTGTTAAATCCTATATTATATGCAGCTTTTCTAAATTTGGTTAAAGTACTAAGACGTCTGAAGGATAATGACAGTTCATTACTGGTGAGAATTTTAAAACCTAAATATAGTAATGAATGGATGAATATTTTTAGTTCAAAGAGAAGAAGATCATATGAAAATGATGAAATGAAGATTATCAAGACAAAATTTTGCTTTAGAAATTAAATGTAAATGAAACTGAAAAAGATAGGAAGTTAATTTGATACTCTAATATTATGGAAAAGTGGTTTTACATTTTTCCTTGTAACGATATGTGTAAAGAAAAGGGGGTGGCAATTAAGGCAAGAATTCATGTAGAATGTCAAGATTTTATACGGAGGTTAATGATACAGAAATTAGACGTAATAGCAAATACAGAATAGAAAAGCAAAAATAACAGAAACTACATATATTATAGTCAATTTGAAACTAGTGAACATGTTTTCTTGAGTGGTAAAACAGTTAACTCAATATGGAATAAGGTGATAGATTTGAAATATTTAGGAAATTATATGGCTATAAGTAGTTTAAAAATGGATATAATTAAGTATGGATATTATGGGGACAAGTCAAAAATTATGTTAATAGAATAAATAAAGAGATATTTTGTATAATTTGGATAATATGGAATCAAAGAGTGAAAGAAATTTTGTTCAGTGAAAGATAGACTGAAGCAGAGATGTTAAATTATAAGATTTTGGTTGTGGAAAATGGAGTGGGGTCCAATAATGAAAAATGAAGAAATTATTTTGTAAAAAAAAAAAAAAAAAAAAAGAAATGCATTATTTCAAGCATCTGTTTAAAAAATTGTTTAAATTTTGTGTATAATGTATACACAAAATATTGTAATAATGTATATTGTGAATGAGATAAATTGTGTATGTTGTATATATTGTAAATAAGAAAAATTATATATATTGTAAATAAGTACTGAAAATAAATGACACCTACTCTTTTCATTGTGAGGGGAAATGTTTGTGTGATTGCACTTCCTGTATAGGCTCCTGTAACAAAGACAGCTAGGAGAAGCAGTGTGAGTAATGGAGAAGGAGGAGGAAAATAATTTTTGTATTGGTGCTGGCAATGTTAGATAGCGTTCTGTTGGTTACACAGAATACAGTTGAAAGTTGAGTGGAGTATATGCATAATCAGCATTTACCTGAGTTTAATGTGCATGAGTCTGAGGAGGTTGTGGTTACAGGAATTGCATCTGAAGGTTTGCCTAATGAAAAATGTGTTACCTTGTTGTTGAAAAGGTGATCCTGGAGAAGAATCTAAAATTTCATAGTCAGTTATGATGGAAAAAGTGTTTGGACTGAACAGTAAGATGGTTGGAAAGGAAAGGAGTTGGATGGACATACTTGATGCAGGTAGGGCACTATCTTGAAAACCATATGCTGACGCAGTACGAAGGAGAAAATGTACTGTAAATTTTGTTAGAAAACAGGTTATTTTGTGGATAAGAAGGAAGAAAGAAGAAATGATAGACAGATACTTTGTGTGAGACAATTTATTGCTGCGTTGGGTTTTGAAGCAAAGGACATTAGATCTTTTATTCATTTAGGTAAAGAAAGATTTTGTGATTTAACATTTGAGACTGAAAACTTAAAACAAAGAATTTTTAGTTGTGAAACAAAGACAATCTATTACCCATGTAATTAATTTATTTATTTATTCTGGGGAATGGAGTAATTTAAAAAAGTGTATGCACAATTTTTTACTGATAAAATTGAGATAGAAGATGTTAAAAATATTTTTACTAATGTGTCAGTTTCTGATATTGTGAAAATTAAAGATCAAAGGGGCAGTTTGAATGTGGAGTGGGAAGTGAGTGTTAATCTAAAATATGAAAAAAGATGTTATAAAGCACTTGCCAAGTTTTATATATGTTGATGGTAATAAGAGGGCAATTAGGTATATGGGGAAGCCAAAAGTTGTTTTTTGAGGGGATTTTAATCATTTGATAAATGAACATGCAAAAATAGGATGTAATCAATGCAAGAAAAGGGTCACATAATGAGTAAGAGTAAGAAGGCATTCAGAATTTGTAAAAGTGAAGGAGGGTATTTTGGTTTGATTGTGGAAAGAACAAGGAATATAATTTGAAAGGTAGGATGAGGTGTATTTTGAAGGAATATGGTTTAAAAGTAGGTATAGTGAATATGCTACAATCTGTTTATAATACAGATATGGTGAGGCGTTCGGTAAATGGATGGTTAGGTTAGACTCTAAACATGAACAGAGGGTTGAGGCAACGTTATCCTATAAGTGGGATTTTACTTTTTCTAATTATGAATGCTTTTGGTACAATGTTGTCAATATGTTAGAAGTATGATATCTGGTTAATGATAATGTGAATATTCTTATTTTTTTATTTAATGCAGATACTATTACTATTATAGTAAAGGATGAAAGTTTGATGGATAGAGTGATTAGATGTGTAGTTGATTGTATGGGAGATGTAGGTTTTAGAGTTAATTAGGGACAAGATACGTGGTTAAGAAAACAAAGGGGAAACAGAAGGCATTAAATTTGTTGTTATGTTATGAACATGTTAGGCGTTACTTTTGAAAAAAAGAGGTTATATATGAACAACAGAAAGGTATTATTGAAAAGATTGTTGGTATATGAAGGTATTTGTGATAACTTAGAAAATAATGAAGAAAGGTACTTTATTAAAAAACAGGAATTATATAAATTAAATAAAAAGAAAATACAATATTTGCTATATAAACAAAGATATTTTTTACAAGTAAAGAAGGAAAAATTGCACCTTATTTGAGTAAATTTCTTAAGGAAAATGGTAGTATCATGAGATAAAAGAAAGATAGGTCAGGTGTAGTACAAACTATGCAAGATAAGAATATGGAAATAGTGGAAGAATTTGTTAAAGGAAGTTTAGAGGAAAGAACATACAATATACTAAGAAATGGAAAGTAAATAATTTTTAGAGAAAGACAATAGGGATTTTTAAAAAAGGATTAAAATGGAAGAATTGGAAAATACGTTAGAAAAAGTAAATTTGTTATCTGCTGTGGGTCCAGATGGGGTAGAGTATAAAATGTATAAAGATATGACAGCAATTCAAAAAAGCTATTTTTAGAAGTATTAAACGAATGGTTAACAAAGTATTTCCAGTATAAAGATATGTGCAGTGGTATAATAAAATATATATGGAAAAAAGGAGATAAGTGTGAAATACAGAATTGGAGACCCATAGTACTGAAAAACACTATAAGATATTTATGAAAATTTAGCAAAACAGCATGGAAGTTAGGTAAATAAGATTGTAAATAAAAGTGTGTGTGTATGTGTGTGTATATATATATATATATATATATATATATATATATATATATATATATATATACATATATATAGTATAAAATATAAAAATGTGCAGATATTTTATATAAGAAGGTTAGAACAAAATTAATGGTGGGTGATTTAAGCAAAGCTTTTGATTCAATTTAGCATAGCATTCTATGGAAAATAGTTGATGCCTGTTACATAAGTAATAAGATAAAAACTGTTTGTGTTACTGCTTATAGGCTGAATATAGCTAAGATGCTAATAAACGGGTGGCTTAGTAAAGAAATTGTGCTTAAAAAGGGGATAAGACAAGGCTGCCCTTTGAGCAGTATTATTTTGTATTAGTAACTAATGTTATTTTGCCTCAGGTTAATATGGATATGAGAGATGTGAAATACATAACCAATGAAGGTATAAATATTCTGATTATGTTGTCATACATGGATGCTGTTATTCATATCACAAGATATCAGAAAGTTATGTTTAATGTGATTAGTTATTTATAGAAAATTATAAACATAAATCGTTTTTTCTATTAATAAAGATATAAATGTAGGTTTAGGTTTTGATTATATGCTAGGAGATATTAATTTTAATAGGAAAAGCATAAAATTACTTGATTTGACATGTGGGAAAAGAGAAGATATAAGAGCCATATAGGAAGAAAAATGAAAATTCATGAAAAACGTGTATGTTTTGGAGGACTTTTGGACTATCTTTTAAAAAAATACACTTACAGTAATTCGATTTTACTTGCTAGAATTACTTACTGAGTACCTTTAGTATCTCACTGGCTTATGAAAAAGTATTTTATAGTATTATATTTACATTTATTTGGGGTTCAAGATTAAATCCAGTTAAGTGGAATTTTACATGGGAAAAAAGAACTTTGTTTAGGACTGTTAAATCCTATAGTATATGCAGCTTTTCTAAATTTGGTTAAAGTACTAAGACATCTGAAGGATAATGACAGTTCATTATTGGTGAGAATTTTAAAACCTAAATATAGTAATGAATGGATGAATATTTTTAGTTCTAGGAGAAGAAGATCATATGAAAATGATGAAATAAAGATTATCAAGACAAAATTTTGCTTTAGAAATTAAATGTAAATGAAACTGAAAAAGATAGGAAGTTATTATGATACTATAATATTATGGAAAAGTTGTTTTACATTTTTCCTTGTAACGATATGTGTAAAGAAAAGGGGGTTGCAATTAAGGCAAGAATACATGTAGGAATGTCAAGATTTTATACGGAGGTTAATGATACAGAAATTTGAAGTAATAGCAAATACGCCATAGAAAAACAAAAATAACAGAAACTACATATATTATAGTCAACTTGAAACTAGTGAACATGTTTTCTTGAGTGGAAAAACAGTTAATTCAATATGGAATAAGGTGATAGATTTGAAATATTTAGGAAATTATATGGCTATAAATAGTTTAAAAATGGATATAATTAAGTATGGATATTATGGGGACAAGTCAAAAATTATGTTAATAGAATAAATAAAAATATATTTTGTATAATTTGGATAATATGGAATCAAAGAGTGAAAGAAATTTTGTTCAGTGAAAGATGGACTCAAGCAGAGATGTTAAATTATAAGATTTTGGTTGAGGAAAATGGAGTGGGGTCCAATAATGAAAAATGAAGAAATTATTTTGTAAAAAAAAAAAAAAAAAAAAAAAAAAAAGAAATGCATTATTTCAAGCATCTGTTTAAAAAAATTGTTTAAATTTTGTGTATAATGTATACACAAAATATTGTAATAATTTATATTGTGAATGAGATAAATTGTGTATGTTGTATATATTGTAAATAAGAAAAATTATATATATTGTAAATAAGTACTGAAAATAAATGACACCTACTCTTTTCATTGTGAGGGGAAATGTTTGTGTGATTGCACTTCCTGTATAGGCTCCTGTAACAAAGACAGCTAGGAGAAGCAGTGTGAGTAATGGAGAAGGAGGAGGAAAATAATTTTTGTATTGGTGCTGGCAATGTTAGATAGCGTTCTGTTGGTTACACAGAATACAGTTGAAAGTTGAGTGGAGTATATGCATAATCAGCATTTACCTGAGTTTAATGTGCATGAGTCTGAGGAGGTTGTGGTTACAGGAATTGCATCTGAAGGTTTGCCTAATGAAAACGTGTTACCTTGTTGATGAAAGGTGATCCTGGAGAAGAATCTGAAATTTCATAGTCAGTTATGATGGAAAAAGTGTTTGGACTGAACAGTAAGATGGTTGGAAAGGAAAAGGAGTTGGATGGACATACTTGATGCAGGTAGGACACTATCTGGAAAACCATATGCTGACGCAGTATGAAGGAGAAAATGTACTGTAAATTTTGTTAGAAAACAGGTTATTTTGTGGATAAGAATGAAGAAAGAAGAAATGATAGACAGATACTTTGTGTGAGACAATTTATTGCTGCGTTGGGTTTTGAAGCAAAGGACATTAGATCTTTTATTCATTTAGGTAAAGAAAGATTTTGTGATTTAACATTTGAGACTGAAAACTTAAAACAAAGAATTTTTAGTTGTGAAACAAAGACAATCTATTACCCATGTAATTAATTTATTTATTTTTTCTGGGGAATGGAGTAATTTAAAAAAGTGTATGCACATTTTTTACTGATAAAATTGAGATAGAAGATGTTAAAAATATTTTTACTAATGTGTCAGTCAGTTTCTGATATTGTGAAAATTAAAGATCAAAGGGGCAGTTTGAATGTGGTGTGGGAAGTGAGTGTTAATCTAAAATATGAAAAAAGATGTTATAAAGCACTTGCCAAGTTTTATATATGTTGATGGTAATAAGAGGGCAATTAGGTATATGGGGAAGCCAAAAGTTGTTTTTTGAGGGGATTTTAATCATTTGATAAATGAACATTGAAAAATAGAATGTAATCAATGCAAGAAAAGGGTCACATAATGAATAAGAGTAAGAAGGCATTCAGAATTTGTAAAAGTGAAGGAGGGTATTTTGGTTTGATTGTAGAATGAACAAGGAATATAATTTGAAAGGTAGGATGAGGTGTATTTTGAAGGAATATGGTTTAAAAGTAGGTATAGTGAATATGCTACAATCTGTTTATAATACAGATATGGTGAGGCTTTCGGTAAATGGATGGTTAGGTTAGACTCTAAACATGAACAGAGGGTTGAGCAATGTTAACCTATAAGTGGGATTTTACTTTTTCTAATTATGAATTATTTTGGTACAATGTTGTCAGTATGTTAGTAGTATGATGTCTGGTTAATGATAATGTGAATATTCTTATTTTTTTATTTAATGCAGATAATATTACTATTATAGTAAAGGATGAAAGTTTGATGGATAGAGTGATTAGATGTGTAGCTGATTGTATGGTAGATGTAGGTTTTAGAGTTAAGTAAGGACAAGTTATGTGGTTAAGAAAACAAAGGGTAAACAGAAGGCATTAAATTTGTTGTTATGTTATGAACATGTTAGGCGTTACTTTTGAAAAAAGAGGTTATATTTGAAAAACAGAAAGGTATTATTGAAAAGATTGTTGGTATATGAAGGTATTTGTGATAACTTAGGAAATAGTGAAGAAAGGAACTTTATTAAAAAACAGGAATTATATAATTTAAATAAAAAGAAAATACAATATTTGCTATATAAACAAAGATATTTTTTACAAGTAAAGAAGGAAGAAATTGCACCTTATTTGTGTAAATTTATTAAGGAAAACTGTAGTATCATTCAATAAAAGAAAGATGGGGCAGGTGTAGTACAAACTATGCAAGACAAGAATATGGAAATAGTGGAAGAATTTGTTAAAGAAAGTTTAGAGGAAAGAATGTACAATATACTAAGAAATGGAAAGTAAATAATTTTTCAGAGAAAGACAATAGGGATTTTGAAAAAGGATTAAAATGGAAGAATTGGAAAATACGTTAGGAAAAGTAAATTTATTATGTGCTGTGGGTCCAGATGGGGTAGAGTATAAAATGTATAAAGATATGACAGCAATTCAAAAAAGCTATTTTTGAAGTATTAAATGAATGGTTAACAAAGTGTTTCCAGTATAAAGATCTGTGCAGTGGTATAATAAAATATATATGGAAAAAAGGAGATAAGTGTGAAATACAGAATTGGAGACCCATAGTACTGAAAAACACTATAAGATATTTATGAAAATTTAGCAAAACAGCATGGAAAGTTAGGTAAATAAGATTGTAAATAAAAATGTGTGTGTGTGTATGTATATATATATACACACACATATATATATATATATAGTATAAAATATAAAAATGTGCAGATATTTTATATAAGAAGGTTAGAATAAAATTAATGGTGGGTGATTTAAGCAAAGCTTTTGATTCAATTTAGCATAACATTCTATGGAAAATAGTTGATGCCTGTTACATAAGTAATAAGATAAAAACTGTTTGTGTTACTGCTTATAGGCTGAATATAGCTAAGATGCTAATAAATGGGTGGCTTAGTAAAGAAATTGTGCTTAAAAAGGGGATAAGGCAAGGCTGCCCTTTGAGCAGTATTATTTTGTATTAGTAACTAATGTTATTTTGCCTCAGGTTAATATGGATATGAGAGATGTGAAATACATAACCAATGAAGGTATAAATATTCTGATTATGTTGTCATACACGGATGCTGTTATTCATATCACAAGAGATCAGAAAGTTATGGTTAATGTGATTAGTTATTTATAGAAAATTATAAACATAAATCGTTTTTTCTATTAATAAAAATATAAATGTAGGTTTAGGTTTTGATTATATGCTAGGAGATATTAATTTTAATAGGAAAAGCATAAAATTACTTGATTTGACATGTGGGAAAAGAGAAGATATAAGAGCCATATAGGAAGAAAAATGAAAATTCATGAAAACGTGTATGTTTTGGAGGACTTTTGGACTATCTTTTAAAAAATACACTTACAGTAATTTGATTTTACTTGCTGGAATTACTTAGTGAGTATCTTTAGTATCTCACTGGCTTTTGAAAAAGTATTTTATAGTATTATATTTACATTTATTTGGGGTTCAAATATCTGAAAAAGAACTTTGTTTAGGACTGTTAAATCCTATAGTATATGCAGCTTTTCTAAATTTGGTTAAAGTACTAAGACGTCTGAAGGATAATGACAGTTCATTATTGGTGAGAATTTTAAAACCTAAATATAGTAATGAATGGATGAATATTTTTAGTTCTAAAAGAAGAAGATCATATGAAAATGATGAAATGAAGATTATCAAGACAAAATTTTGCTTTAGAAATTAAATGTAAATGAAACTGAAAAAGATAGGAAGTTATTATGATACTATAATATTATGGAAAAGTTGTTTTACATTTTTCCTTGTAACGATATGTGTAAAGAAAAGGGGGTTGCAATTAAGGCAAGAATACATGTAGGAATGTCAAGATTTTATACGGAGGTTAATGATACAGAAATTAGAAGTAATAGCAAATATGCCATAGAAAAGCAAAAATAACAGAAACTACATATATTATAGTCAATTTGAAACTAGTGAACATGTTTTCTTGAGTGGTAAAACAGTTAACTCAATATGGAATAAGGTGATAGATTTGAAATATTTAGGAAATTATATGGCTATAAATAGTTTAAAAATGGATATAATTAAGTATGGATATTATGGGGACAAGTCAAAAATTATGTTAATAGAATCAATAAAAAGATATTTTGTATAATTTGGATAATATGGAATCAAAGAGTGAAAGAAATTTTGTTCAGTGAAAGATAGATTCAAGCAGAGATGTTAAATTATAAGATTTTGGTTGTGGAAAATGGAGTAGGGTCCAAAAAAGAAAAATGAAGAAATTATTTTGTAAAAAAAAAAAAAAAAAAAAAAGGAATGCATTATTTCAAGCATCTGTTTAAAAAATTGTTTAAATTTTGTGTATAATGTATACACAAAATATTGTAATAATGTATATTGTGAATGAGATAAATTGTGTATGTTGTATATATTGTAAATAAGAAAAATTATATATATTGTAAATAAGTATTGAAAATAAATGACACCTACTCTTTTCATTGTGAGGGGAAATGTTTGTGTGATTGCACTTCCTGTATAGGCTCCTGTAACAAAGACAGCTAGGAGAAGCAGTGTGAGTAATGGAGAAGGAGGAGGAAAATAATTTTTGTATTGGTGCTGGCAATGTTAGATAGCGTTCTGTTGGTTACACAGAATACAGTTGAAAGTTGAGTGGAGTATATGCATAATCAGCATTTACCTGAGTTTAATGTGCATGAGTCTGAGGAGGTTGTGGTTACAGGAATTGCATCTGAAAGTTTGCCTAATGAAAAACGTGTTACCTTGTTGATGAAAGGTGATCCTGGAGAAGAATCTGAAATTTCATAGTCAGTTATGATGGAAAAAGTGTTTGGACTGAACAGTAAGATGGTTGGAAAGGAAAAGGAGTTGGATGGACATACTTGATGCAGGTAGGACACTATCTGGAAAACCATATGCTGACGCAGTATGAAGGAGAAAATGTACTGTAAATTTTGTTAGAAAACAGGTTATTTTGTGGATAAGAATGAAGAAAGAAGAAATGATAGACAGATACTTTGTGTGAGACAATTTATTGCTGCGTTGGGTTTTGAAGCAAAGGACATTAGATCTTTTATTCATTTAGGTAAAGAAAGATTTTGTGATTTAACATTTGAGACTGAAAACTTAAAACAAAGAATTTTTAGTTGTGAAACAAAGACAATCTATTACCCATGTAATTAATTTATTTATTTTTTCTGGGGAATGGAGTAATTTAAAAAAGTGTATGCACATTTTTTACTGATAAAATTGAGATAGAAGATGTTAAAAATATTTTTACTAATGTGTCAGTCAGTTTCTGATATTGTGAAAATTAAAGATCAAAGGGGCAGTTTGAATGTGGTGTGGGAAGTGAGTGTTAATCTAAAATATGAAAAAAGATGTTATAAAGCACTTGCCAAGTTTTATATATGTTGATGGTAATAAGAGGGCAATTAGGTATATGGGGAAGCCAAAAGTTGTTTTTTGAGGGGATTTTAATCATTTGATAAATGAACATTGAAAAATAGAATGTAATCAATGCAAGAAAAGGGTCACATAATGAATAAGAGTAAGAAGGCATTCAGAATTTGTAAAAGTGAAGGAGGGTATTTTGGTTTGATTGTAGAATGAACAAGGAATATAATTTGAAAGGTAGGATGAGGTGTATTTTGAAGGAATATGGTTTAAAAGTAGGTATAGTGAATATGCTACAATCTGTTTATAATACAGATATGGTGAGGCTTTCGGTAAATGGATGGTTAGGTTAGACTCTAAACATGAACAGAGGGTTGAGCAATGTTAACCTATAAGTGGGATTTTACTTTTTCTAATTATGAATTATTTTGGTACAATGTTGTCAGTATGTTAGTAGTATGATGTCTGGTTAATGATAATGTGAATATTCTTATTTTTTTATTTAATGCAGATAATATTACTATTATAGTAAAGGATGAAAGTTTGATGGATAGAGTGATTAGATGTGTAGCTGATTGTATGGTAGATGTAGGTTTTAGAGTTAAGTAAGGACAAGTTATGTGGTTAAGAAAACAAAGGGTAAACAGAAGGCATTAAATTTGTTGTTATGTTATGAACATGTTAGGCGTTACTTTTGAAAAAAGAGGTTATATTTGAAAAACAGAAAGGTATTATTGAAAAGATTGTTGGTATATGAAGGTATTTGTGATAACTTAGGAAATAGTGAAGAAAGGAACTTTATTAAAAAACAGGAATTATATAATTTAAATAAAAAGAAAATACAATATTTGCTATATAAACAAAGATATTTTTTACAAGTAAAGAAGGAAGAAATTGCACCTTATTTGTGTAAATTTATTAAGGAAAACTGTAGTATCATTCAATAAAAGAAAGATGGGGCAGGTGTAGTACAAACTATGCAAGACAAGAATATGGAAATAGTGGAAGAATTTGTTAAAGAAAGTTTAGAGGAAAGAATGTACAATATACTAAGAAATGGAAAGTAAATAATTTTTCAGAGAAAGACAATAGGGATTTTGAAAAAGGATTAAAATGGAAGAATTGGAAAATACGTTAGGAAAAGTAAATTTATTATGTGCTGTGGGTCCAGATGGGGTAGAGTATAAAATGTATAAAGATATGACAGCAATTCAAAAAAGCTATTTTTGAAGTATTAAATGAATGGTTAACAAAGTGTTTCCAGTATAAAGATCTGTGCAGTGGTATAATAAAATATATATGGAAAAAAGGAGATAAGTGTGAAATACAGAATTGGAGACCCATAGTACTGAAAAACACTATAAGATATTTATGAAAATTTAGCAAAACAGCATGGAAAGTTAGGTAAATAAGATTGTAAATAAAAATGTGTGTGTGTGTATGTATATATATATATATATATATATATATATATATATATATATATATACACACACATATATATATATATATAGTA
Organism: Protopterus annectens; assembly: GCF_019279795.1. Classification (NCBI taxonomy): domain Eukaryota; kingdom Metazoa; phylum Chordata; order Ceratodontiformes; family Protopteridae; genus Protopterus; species Protopterus annectens. Next base: position 770,821,981 of record NC_056743.1, on the reverse strand, counting down.
TAAAATATAAAAATGTGCAGATATTTTATATAAGAAGGTTAGAATAAAATTAATGGTGGGTGATTTAAGCAAAGCTTTTGATTCAATTTAGCATAACATTCTATGGAAAATAGTTGATGCCTGTTACATAAGTAATAAGATAAAAACTGTTTGTGTTACTGCTTATAGGCTGAATATAGCTAAGATGCTAATAAATGGGTGGCTTAGTAAAGAAATTGTGCTTAAAAAGGGGATAAGGCAAGGCTGCCCTTTGAGCAGTATTATTTTGTATTAGTAACTAATGTTATTTTGCCTCAGGTTAATATGGATATGAGAGATGTGAAATACATAACCAATGAAGGTATAAATATTCTGATTATGTTGTCATACACGGATGCTGTTATTCATATCACAAGAGATCAGAAAGTTATGGTTAATGTGATTAGTTATTTATAGAAAATTATAAACATAAATCGTTTTTTCTATTAATAAAGATATAAATGTAGGTTTAGGTTTTGATTATATGCTAGGAGATATTAATTTTAATAGGAAAAGCATAAAATTACTTGATTTGACATGTGGGAAAAGAGAAGATATAAGAGCCATATAGGAAGAAAAATGAAAATTCATGAAAAACGTGTATGTTTTGGAGGACTTTTGGACTATCTTTTAAAAAAATACACTTACAGTAATTTGATTTTACTTGCTGGAATTACTTAGTGAGTATCTTTAGTATCTCACTGGCTTTTGAAAAAGTATTTTATAGTATTATATTTACATTTATTTGGGGTTCAAATATCTGAAAAAAGAACTTTGTTTAGGACTGTTAAATCCTATAGTATATGCAGCTTTTCTAAATTTGGTTAAAGTACTAAGACGTCTGAAGGATAATGACAGTTCATTATTGGTGAGAATTTTAAAACCTAAATATAGTAATGAATGGATGAATATTTTTAGTTCTAAAAGAAGAAGATCATATGAAAATGATGAAATGAAGATTATCAAGACAAAATTTTGCTTTAGAAATTAAATGTAAATGAAACTGAAAAAGATAGGAAGTTATTATGATACTATAATATTATGGAAAAGTTGTTTTACATTTTTCCTTGTAACGATATGTGTAAAGAAAAGGGGTTGCAATTAAGGCAAGAATACATGTAGGAATGTCAAGATTTTATACGGAGGTTAATGATACAGAAATTAGAAGTAATAGCAAATATGCCATAGAAAAGCAAAAATAACAGAAACTACATATATTATAGTCAATTTGAAACTAGTGAACATGTTTTCTTGAGTGGTAAAACAGTTAACTCAATATGGAATAAGGTGATAGATTTGAAATATTTAGGAAATTATATGGCTATAAATAGTTTAAAATGGATATAATTAAGTATGGATATTATGGGGACAAGTCAAAAATTATGTTAATAGAATCAATAAAAAGATATTTTGTATAATTTGGATAATATGGAATCAAAGAGTGAAAGAAATTTTGTTCAGTGAAAGATAGATTCAAGCAGAGATGTTAAATTATAAGATTTTGGTTGTGGAAAATGGAGTAGGGTCCAAAAAAGAAAAATGAAGAAATTATTTTGTAAAAAAAAAAAAAAAAGGAATGCATTATTTCAAGCATCTGTTTAAAAAATTGTTTAAATTTTGTGTATAATGTATACACAAAATATTGTAATAATGTATATTGTGAATGAGATAAATTGTGTATGTTGTATATATTGTAAATAAGAAAAATTATATATATTGTAAATAAGTATTGAAAATAAATGACACCTACTCTTTTCATTGTGAGGAAATGTTTGTGTGATTGCACTTCCTGTATAGGCTCCTGTAACAAAGACAGCTAGGAGAAGCAGTGTGAGTAATGGAGAAGGAGGAGGAAAATAATTTTTGTATTGGTGCTGGCAATGTTAGATAGCGTTCTGTTGGTTACACAGAATACAGTTGAAAGTTGAGTGGAGTATATGCATAATCAGCATTTACCTGAGTTTAATGTGCATGAGTCTGAGGAGGTTGTGGTTACAGGAATTGCATCTGAAAGTTTGCCTAATGAAAAACGTGTTACCTTGTTGATGAAAGGTGATCCTGGAGAAGAATCTGAAATTTCATAGTCAGTTATGATGGAAAAAGTGTTTGGACTGAACAGTAAGATGGTTGGAAAGGAAAAGGAGTTGGATGGACATACTTGATGCAGGTAGGACACTATCTGGAAAACCATATGCTGACACAGTATGAAGGAGAAAATGTACTGTAAATTTTGTTAGAAAAAAGGTTATTTTGTGGATAAGAAGGAAGAAAGAAGAAGAGATAGACAGATACTTTGTGTGAGACATTTTATTGCTGCCTTGGGTTTTGAAGCAAAGGACATTAGATATTTTATTCATTTAGGTAAAGAAAGATTTTGTGATTTAACATTTGAGACTGAAAACTTAAAACAAAGAATTTTTAGTTGTGAAACAAAGACAATCTATTACCCATGTAATTAATTAATTTATTTTTTCTGGGGAATGGAGTAATTTAAAAAAGTGTATGCACAATTTTTTACTGATAAAATTGAGATAGAAGATGTTAAAAATATTTTTACTAATGTGTCAGTCAGTTTCTGATATTGTGAAATTTAAAAATGAAAGGGGCAGTTTGAATGTGGTGTGGGAAGTGAGTGTTAATCTAAAATATGAAAAAAGATGTTATAAAGCACTTGCCAAGTTTTATATATGTTGATGGCAATAAGAGGGCAATTAGGTATATGGGGAAGCCAAAAGTTGTTTTTTGAGGGGATTTTAATCATTTGATAAATGAACATTCAAAAATTGGATGTAATCAATGCAAGAAAAGGGTCGCATAATGAATAAGAGTAAGAAGGCATTCCGAATTTGTAAAGGTGAAGGAGGGTATTTTGGTTTGATTGTAGAAAAAACAAGGAATATAATTTGAAAGGTAGGATGAGGTGTATTTTGAAGGAATATGGTTTAAAAGTAAGTATAGTGAATATGCTACAATCTGTTTATAATACAGATATGGTGAGGCTTTCGGTAAATGGATGGTTAGGTTAGTCTCTAAACATGAACAGAGGGTTGAGGCAACATTATCCTATAAGTGGGATTTTACTTTTTCTAATTATGAATGCTTTTGGTACAATATTGTCAGTATGTTAGAAGTATGATATCTGGTTAATGATAATGTGAATATTCTTATTTTTTTATTTAATGCAGATAATATTACTATTATAGTAAAGGATGAAAGTTTGATGGATAGAGTGATTAGATGTGTAGTTGATTGTATGGGAGATGTAGGTTTTAGAGTTAAGTAAGGACAAGATATGTGGTTAAGAAAACAAAGGGGAAACAGAAAGCATTAAATTTGTTGTTATGTTATGAACATGTTAGGCGTTACTTTTGAAAAAAGAGGTTATATATGAACAACAGAAAGGTATTATTGAAAAGATTGTTGGTATATGAAGGTTATCGAAAACATTTAGGATGTCTTATAAGAAAATGGTTTATTTGATTAATTTAGTGATTTTAGATAAGATAGGATATTTGGCTAAGGTGTTTATAGTTCTATGTACAGTAGAAAAAGAATTGTTGCAAGCATTTGTTATTTAGTTTTTGGGCTTGTAAACTGAAATCTAATAGGAGAGGAGTTTTGTTTAAGCAGGAAGGTGATTTGGGTTTAATCCTCCATGAATTTATATAAGATTGTAGTGGAAAAAAGAAGATAATAGAAGTTTAACATCTTTGATACTTGTAAATGTGGAGAATGGTGGAAAACTGTAGGAAGAGTTAATAGGGAAAATATTTTGATAGAGAAGAGATTATGGATTATCAAAATAAATAAAGGATGTGGGGTTTGGAAAATGAAATAATTTGATGTCTACAAAGGTTTGGTGAAAGGATATTAATAAAACATGCTACGGGGTAAGTAAGGATGTATTAAGGCTGTGAAAGGAAGGAAAAAGAGGTTTTGTAAGGCAGTTTAGTGTCATGATTTATTGTGGAGATTGGGAATAATCTGTGAAAGGGACTATGTTATAGTCTCACAAATATTTTGTTTATTTTTTTGTAAAAACTAAATGAAAACTCCATCCAAGCTGGAACTTCCACTGAGTGACCTCTCAAACCTCTTGAATCAGAGGCCGTTGGGATATATGCAAATGACCCTTATGAACACCAGCTGTTTCAGCTAATTGGCAATTCTGAATGCCCATGACTTGTTTCGTCATTTTAATGGACAATTTCAGGCTGATAATGCCAAACCCCACTAGCTGTGGATATGTTTCTTATGCTTAGTCAAACACTCTGCTTGTGCTGTGCTGATGAGGTCATAACAAGGCCGAAATATGCATATCCACAGCTAGTGGGGTTTGGCTTTATTGGCCTCAAATTGTCCATTAAAACAACTAAACAAGTTGTGGGCATACAGAATCGCCAATTAGCTGAAACACCTGGTGTTCATAAGGGTCATTTGCATATATCCCATGGGCCTCTGATTCAAGAGGTTTAAGCAGTGGTGGCTTGTGTCATTGGACTGTTGGACTGCAGTCCCCCCAGCTGTGAAGAAAAGATTCAGTTTGGGACATTTAATTTTTAAAAATAAAAAAAAAAAATTATAATATTACTTGGCTCTATGCGAGTCCGACTGACTCGCAAAGTCCTGGAACATTAACTGCATATGCTCATCGAGTTCCGGGGGTTTTTTTTTTTTTTTTTTTTTTTTTAGTTTTTGTAAATCATTCTGGACTGCTGTAAAAGTAGTCTGGATTAACAAGAGAGAAAGGCATCAGTGTGATGCCTAGAAGTCTATGCAGTTAACCGCACAGTGAATTGGAAGGGTGTCGGACTGCCACATCCGCAGTCACATACTTGATGTTGACAGCTGCATGGCTACTGATTGGTTCTTGCTCTCTTCTCGAAAAAGAGAGCGAGAAACATTTAGTAGTAGCAGCAGCACAGTATTTGGATTACTTGCTACGGTGCTACCATTGTGTGAACAGCTTTGTTTGCTGCTTTGGTTTTGCTTCGTTTTTTTTTTTTTTGGAACTTACAATGGACGGAGAGGTCAAGTAGAGACAGGAGTTGGTCAGACTAGAAGTAATTTTTGCTTTTGCAATTACTTTTTATATTTTCTGAAGAATGAAGATTTTGGGTGCAGTTAAATACTGCAAAAAATGCTGTGTTCTGCATGTTTTACTTACAGGACTGTTGCCAAATGGCAGAAGAGCACAGTTTTAGTTCTCTGTGCAGTACATTTTCAGTTTTAGTACATGGCAGGCACGTTAACTTTTAAATGCTTATGTTACTTGAACATCATTTTTTACTTGCACACTTCCCAAATTTAATCTATTCTGATCTGTTTTACTGGAAAATTGCATGCGTGTTTTGACTAGTTGTGTTCCTGTCATGATAATTTGATCTACTGTTTCAATTCTTGGCTATAAACCACACTATTTTCTCTATAGAGGTTTTCAGGTAAAATGCAAATGGGGTTTATATGTGAACCATGATATACGAGTTAACTGCACACTGTTGAATCTTTTTATGTGGAGAATTGTCATTGGTTTTGTATAATATTTTCTAAGATTGTGAAATACTAGCCTTCTTGAGTTTTTAATGCTGTCAAGAACTAGAATTTTTGGAAATTTAATACATGGACACAACCCTATTTTATTTTCAGCGGTTTATTTAATGAGGTCTCCAGTATGGCTGTTATTACTTGACTTTTGCTTATCTGCCATTCAGAAGGCTTTTGTTATACATTTGGTACCAGGTTAGAAAATCTGATTTAAAAATGTGTGTGTGTGTGTGTGTGTGTGTGTGTGTGTGTGTGTGTGTGTGTGTATGTGTGTGTGTATGTGTGTGTGTGTGTGTGTTTCTTTTTTTGTTTACTTCAGACTGGAGGTACAGCAGTAAAGCTATGTTTAAGCTCTGCAAGTTTTGCAACAGTTGTGGTTCCTGGGACATAAAAACATATGAAACTTTAAGAGTAAAATAGTTTCATGCTCTTCTGTGTCAAGAAGTCAGTTGTCATACAAATACAGTTACAATGCACTTTAAAAGAGACAGCTGCCACAACTGTGAAGGCAGCCACTAATATGCAGATTGATTAGACTGTGAAAGTGGAAATGCATGTGAGCCCAGGTCTACTTTGAAACATTGACTTTCCAGAACATCGAAGTTCAAAACAGCGAGACCACAACAATGAAACTTCGGAAAGCCGAACTCCCAGAATGCTGCAATTTAACTCCGGGAAAATCACCACTGGGCCACCATGTTAACCTTTGCCCTGTTCTCCACTGTAGTGTGATCTCAGAGATGGTATATTTAATTAGTGAGGGTGTGGGGGGGGGTGCAGCCTCCCATGTTGGTGGGTTTAGATTGCTTCTGTTCATATTAAAGTTATTGGTGGCCCAGTGTTGATTTTCCCAGAGTTAAAATGCAACATTCTGGGAGATCAGCTTTCCAAAGTTTCAACATTGTGGTCTCACTGTTTTGAGCATTGACATTCTGGTAAGTCGACGTTTCAAAGTAGACCTGTGAGCCCAGAACTGTGAAGTAGCCAAATGTAAACTATTAATGATGTAGGCAGTTAGTAAATGTATGTGAAATTCTGCAGGCTTAATTTTTTCTTGTTTTCTGTCTGAAGGAAAGGACAGAAGTAGTTGGTGCCAGGTCCTAAGAAAAATTTCCAGTCTACCTATTAACTGTCATTTCTGTCCCACGCAACAGAGGAAATAATCTGTGGATCCCTGTTTTGTGTACAAACAGAAATGCATACTTTCTGACCTGAAACCAGTGCATACTCTTGTCTTGTTTGGATGACAGTGGGAAGTACATCTATGTTGCTGTGAAATCCGCATCTACCAGATTCATGTTTTACTAACTTAGGTAGTGTCCCCATCTCTCCAGTTAGAGAAAGTGCTAGCTTTTATTAACTCAGATTTTTTTCTATTTTTTTCTGCGATTACATTGGATTTTATTTTTTTTTATTGTATATCGGTTACTTCTGCATATTTAATGTTAACAGCATCATCATCTTTATTTAGGTTTTATTCATTTTTAAGAAGATGTGACTAGTATTTTTTATTTATGCTTTGTCACTTTCTGATAAGGAAGTATTATTTTGCACTGTACATTAGCAATCTAGAGTATCTGCCTGTAATTATGTAGATCATTTCAGCATGAAATTACTACGCTAAGTCAAGAGTGGAAGATAACTGGTGTGTTTGGCCGCTAGCCAAGTATAAGGTGGTGTTGTACCTCATCTTTCATCATGGCTTCGTAGTACTTCAGAGAATTCTGCTAGCCTTCCCTGGGAACTGTATTTGTGTCAATCTGAAAGGCAGTTTGGATGGTAATTGGCAGTGGAAGTCACAGTGGTTAAGTAGAGAAAGTGGAGAGAAAAGTGCCTGTGATGCTAGGGTAAAAAAAACCAAAAACCCCACATCCTTATAAGTGATCAGTATGCAGCCCTAGTTTGGGTCTAGATGATGGAATAAAAATACCTAGTGCAGAACTAAATATTCAATTTATGTTCTTGAGGCCAGGTTGTGTTTGGTGAATTTGTTATTTAATTGGATTTGTGTGCTCTGTAACCTGTTGAGTATTAGTGATGTGACCTGTGACTCTGTAATTGCCTGCAGATCTATTTGCAGTAGTCTAACATCTCTGAGGACCATAGTCCCTGTCCTTTCCATAAGGAGGTTGTACACTGCTCGACATGACAGTGGTAGGATTCAAATCGCCTACAATGCCAACCTGATATTCACATTTTATGGCGAGTGGTATCATGTAAAAATTCAGATTTGTGCCAAAAAAGTTAATTTCTGTGAGTTATTACTTTATTTACATATTAGTTTTTGATTATAAAATAAATAAGACTTGGGTTGCATGGCCTGATCAGTCTTTGGAAATGTCTGTAAGTTGACTACCTAAGGAAATCCAATGGGCTTAACTAGTATAATTAGTAATCAAGTTAGGATAATGGATTAGGGAGTAGCTGTGGTTATTTTATTATTGCAGAGGGCCAGACGAAATTGCTGAACTGGTCTCAGACATCAGTTCGTGAGGGAGGTGGGCATAGTCACTCTTGTTTTACACTTTTGAATTGAAGAATTTCTGAAAGTCTTCTTTATTTAGAATGTATACCTGGGATTTACCCTGTTAAACTGTGCTGCCATCCAAGGACATATGCAAGTTACATTACTTTCTGAAATGTGAGACTTCAGTTAGGACTTGCTCATGTGTAGCCCCTAAGACTTCCATATGGAAGGATATCTAACCCACACATACTCCTAAATAGTTATTACAAACCCTCCCCTACAACTGTAATCCTAAAATTAAAGGCTAAAAAAATTTTGCTGAACAGGTGTTCTGAAAATAAGACAAACATGCTATTGTTTAAAATTCCAGCACATCTCATTGCACTAAATAAATGATTTTTTAAGCATACAAAGTAGCACATATGGGATATGCCTGGCTACATCCATGAGTGGGCAATCAAAGAGCAGTTCAAGTAGAACACTATCAAAACTATTACTGAAGTCTGAAGAGACTACAGAGGATTTCCCTGTTTGATCAATTTAACACAAATCCTGTTATTCTAGTAATGTCCTATAAGAGTTGTTTGTCTTTTCAGCTTTCCCCGGTTAGGGGTCACCACAGCGGAACTTCAGTCCGCTAATGATTGACAGTAGATTTTTATGGTGACGAGTTGCCAGCCCGATGCCAACCCTTCAGCAAAGGCACGCCCATTCACGTATGTCTTTTGGAGGCCACTCGACCATGGGGAGGACATGCAGACTCCACACAGAAGGCACTCCAGCTGAGAATCAAACAGGAGAACCTCTTGCTGTGAGGCAACAATGCTACCACTGTTGCGTCAGAGTAATATTTAAAATCTACTCCATTTTTGGGCCTTTGTCCCCCCATTACTTTAGACATTGTCCAGATTTCTTTCTTGAAGTGGTTAAGTGGTACACATATATGTCTAATTGTGGACTAGGAAACTGGATCACCTTGTGCGTTCATAAACATGACAAGAGAGTGCTTCAGAATATGCAATGGCAGGTTATAAAATATGCACATATTTATCATATAGAAATGACACAACCATGAAACTATCTGTAAACAACCTGCACGAAGAAAACTACACAGGAAAAAAATTTAATACGGTTGAGCACTTTTGTTCCTGTAAGGGAAGTTCATTAGAATAATTACAAACCTTTAATTAACACATTATATAACATTCCTTAACCACCATAGGATTCAAAAGTCACATGACTATCATGAGCAAAGTAAGGCACAAATAATGTACATTAGAAAGTTATAAATTGACTTGATAATCTGACATATAATCATCATATCAGGAAATATTCTAGAACAAACATCCATGTCTTTATACTGGGTTGTGGGAAGCAGAAAACAGTGTAATATGAGTTTTATATTTATGTTGCACCTTTCTCTTTTTTCTGAGTGACCTTGCTGTTAACATATTTACAAGAATGGAGTTGTCAGAATAGGACTCTCACATGGGAAATTTAAACATGGCCCACAAGAAAAATTATTATGCCAAAGAGTTTGGTGATTTATCTTCTTATTGTTTGGGACAGTGACTTTTTGTAGTTTGAGAGGGTTTAATTTACATTATTCATGTTATAGGGTTGACAGGCAAAGCATGATTAACTTTGGTTACCTCTGAAGTTTGGGGTTGTGAGATCTAATAAAATGTTACATTACTTCAGTGTCCTTAAGAAGTCTAGTCTTTTTAATGGAGTTTTTAGATATGGCAGTGTGAATTGTTCTAAAATGAGACATAGTTCCATAGCTTATTTTTGCAGTTACATTATAAATATGTTGGTCGAAGCAAATGTTATGGTGTCATGACATTAAATATGATGAAATCTGTTTTATAGTTTCATGTAGTCTTTGTCAGTGGATGGACTTGTTTCTACAAGGTGTGTTAAATTCTTGATACAGGAAGAGATAAACATAAAATAACTCCTAGTATTTTTCTGAATGTACTTATGACTGACAGGCAAAGAAAGCAGCAGTCTGTACTGATCTTATGGATGGATATTGTGCCTAAGGCATAGGTGATTGAGTAAAAGTGAATGGACAGTTGTGCATGCCAGTAAACTGGCATTGTGGAATGGGCTGTTTGTATACAGTGCTTAACATCATTCAATCCATCTCCCATTAGTCTTCTAAAGTTTAATGAACATGTGAGATGTCACTTGGCTGAATGACCATGGGAGCTAGCAGGCAAGAAGCAAATGGAGACATTATTAAAAAAAAATCACACAATTCATTACAATGTGCTCTGTAGAGTATTCAGTATGCACCATAGTGACTGAGCATTTATTTCATGTAAATTGGTAAGCATGGTCAGCATTGATCCCACTGTACCAGAGCTCCACCTCTTTCTAGTTGGCCACACCCCTTCCTATTGGAGTCACCCAGTCAGCTGTCTCCTGCAGCCCCCCTTTGATTTGAATTCACCAGCCACCACTGGGTTTGAGAGGTCACTCATTGGAAGTTGCAGCTTGGCTGGAGTTTTCATTTAGTTTTTACAGATTGTTTTATCTGTGACCTTCTCACTCATTGTTTTAGTTTGTTTATTTTTTGTAATGAAACAGAGACTATGGAATATGTTTTTTTATGGTGCAAAAGAGTAAAGAAATTATGGGAACTTTTTTTTTGAAGTTTTTTCATTGGGAGTTATAAATAAACTGGAGGACATTAATATGAATATTAGTTTGTAAATGTATGGGTATTTTAGGGGGTTGAAAATGAAATAATTGATAGTTTGGTGAAGTTTGGAAGGTATGTGAAGCTAGATTAGAAAAGGTTTTATTCATTAAGGAATGAAGTTTAGCTGAAATATTAAGTAAATTAAGGTTTTGGTTGTACCAAAACGAGTGTGAAAGAGAATCAATTTGTGAATTATTAATTAAAATATTATCATAGGCAATGTAATTCTATATGTAAATTTTCTAAGAAATATGGGAAATATAAATAATGCAAATAATATTTTATGTTAACAATATAAATAGTGTAGATAAAAGACCCCTATCTTTTCAATAGGTGCCATGTAAACTTTTACATCCACCTGAGATGCTTCCAACTCAGGCAGATGAGACCACGGTCTAACATTTTATTTGAAGGACAACATATTCAGTAGTGCAGCACACCCCTTATGTTGTACCGTAATGTCAGCAATTGATCTACCTGGCTTGGAATAGAACCCACAGCTTTCTGCACCAAAAAAGAGTGTGCTACCTGTTGTGCTATTGACACTGTGGAAACACTTCCACTTATTATTCCTTTATTCCTATGATTTCCTCGTCTTCATTTTTTTCATTTTTTTCTGTCTGCAAAAAATTGTAACAGTACTAAAATTGCATTATATATTTCAGGAATCTCTCTCTCTCTCTCTGACTGGTTTTATACAGTGCAGATAAAGCTCCATGTACTGCAGAGAATTATGTTAATTTCTTCTAGATCATAACCATGTATTAATTTGTTCTGATAGTGGATGTCAAAATGTACCTCTGAAATTTTGCTTTTCTCTGCCCTGAAGGTGAATTCGATCAAAGAACCAATCATAATCCTTTATGTTATTTGTATTCATCAACAATTTTATGTATATCTTAACTTTGATAATTTATGAAAACAATAGTCAACATTTTCAACATAACCATTTCCTTAAAGCCCCTTGAAGAATGCTGCTGACAGTTTTTTACATTTTATCAATTATCTTTTTATTGGCATCTTCTATTAGAAGAGGCATTGATTTTGAATATATTGTAGAATTATTAAGCAGCACAATAATAAAGGATAATGTTTAAAATGTGAAATGTATATGCAGTTGTATCCAGCTGATAATTCCTTATTTAAACAATTTCAGAAGAAATGTTCAGCCAAAACATCAGTTCTGAGGAAAAAGAATAAAAAATTTAATTGGAAACATGTTATACATTCAATATTTTTTTCTAGCACTGACTAGCAATATTTTGTATGTGTTCATGTATTTTGCATGACCCAACTGTGAAAGCATGAATATTAGATTAAGATCCACAGAAAATCACTTTATGTATCAAAATATGTTTTCAGCAATACCTTGGAAAATACTACTTGACTAATGTGACATTGTGCATGTACACAGTCTTCTCTACTGCAGTAGTTGGCCAATCCTTTCTCTTACAGGGAACATAGGTTATTAGTTGCAAGTCAAGTTTGGGGACCAAGCCTTTCAGATTTCATACCAACACAGAGGGAGGCTAAACATCCTGACAAGGATAATGCTAGAAAAATAACTTAAAAGGACTACACCCTAGCATAAAAGACATAAAAATAAGGGAGGTGGAGGGAGGGAGCAACTACTGTAGCAGCGATCATTTGACCATATGCTGTTATGGTATGTTTATTTACACAACTGAACTATGTTCATCATTTGATCACTGCTACAGTAGCCCTAGGAATATTGGTAGATTACCATAGTTTAGACTGGATAACTGGTAGGAGGAAGGATAAGGGTCCAGGAGCCCCTGCAGAATGGTCCTAACAAAGCCTGTCCTAGAACTGGAGAAGGAATTTAGTCTATAGTACTTTGCAAATTATGCACAGTGGACCATGTTGCTGCTTCTAGAGTACTTCTAGAACCCAACCCTTTTTAAAAATCCACAGATGAAGCCAAAGCTCTGGTAGAAGGAGCTTTTACCCCCACCTGGAATAGTTTTGTTGTGGTAGTTTTAACAAAAGGAAATAAAATGAGGCAACTATTTGGAAAGCAGTCTGCTTTGACAGATATTTTCTTTTTTTCTTTCTTCACAAGAAGTGAGCAATTTAGCAGAGCCCCTGAACATTTTTCTTCTGTCAAGCTAGTACCTGAGTTGTCTGTAGACATCCAAAGTATGGAGTATCCTTCCTCCCTTGTTTTTAGGTTCTGGAAAGGTACACAAATAATAACGTAGCTGGATGCTGCTTGTTGTATAAAACAATTTATTCCATAAAACCAGAATCAATATATGATAAGCGCTTTCGGGTTGTTACCCTTCATCAGATAAAATCACTACATCATGTTACTATTTTTAAAAAACAAGCTATCCAATCACAAACTAGTAAAACACCCGCCTTTTACTAAGTGCAGGTTTGAGCGGAACTACATCGTTTAACCCTGGATCCCTATGTGCTGTCAATTCCAGGATCCACTTTGTCTCAGCCAACTCTGTATTTAACCTAATATCACCCCCCCTGTGAGTCAAGTTCAAATTAACTATAACCCTGAATGTGAATCCATGAGAGGGATATTTTTTCACATGCCTATACAGTGCATTACTTTCATTTTTATTTCTGATACTAGACAAGTGTTGAAGGACCCTTACTTTCAACATCTGGTTAGTTTTCCCAACATAGTAGCACGGACACAAGCTACACTCAGCTATGTAGACAACATCTATGGTCTTACAAGTTGCTCTTCCCTTGAACATATACACTTTATTATTATTAGGATGGCGGAACTCTACCCCTTTTTTAATGAAAGCACAAGCCTTACAACATCCACAAGCAACAGTCCCTGCTCTCCCCATAACATACCCTCTAGCTGGAACCCTCTCTTCCTTACATAGAATATCTTTTAAGTTCTTATTCCTTTTGTATACGAAACGAGGTTGGGTACCTACCAATTCTCTTAGGGATTCGTCACTGGTTATAATATTCCAGTTTTTCCGTATGATGTTGCAAACCCCTCTTGTATCACTACCATAGGTCAATGATAACTGGCGGCCATTAGACCTGATATCCCTAGCCACCTGGTTGTTGCAAGTTGTTTCTAGCCATGGTTTATACTTTGTACGTCTATATGGTTTGTTCTTCTTTATAACCTCTCTAACCATTCTTTCATTATAACCTCTGTCAACAAAACATTGACCCAAATGTACCACTTCCCCCTCAAATTGTTGGTCATCTTTGCTTAACCTGGAGATCCGTCCTAACTGTCCCTGTACTACATTAGGAAAGGTATGTCTCGGATGCATGCTGTCGAAGGATAGCATCGTATTCCTCCAACACTTTTTCCTGAATAATTTGGAAGAGAAACCTCCCCTTTCTTGTATCAAACATACATCCAAAAAATCTACGGCTTCCTTAGATGTATCAACACTAAACCTAAGGAAAGTGGTAGTGGTGTGGAGGTAGTCTATAAATGTCCTTAACTCTTCATCCGTACCCTTCCATAAAATAAAAATATCGTCTACAAAACGAAAATACTTAAACAACTGTTCCTTCCACGCATGGTCACCAAATACAAACAACTCTTCCCAAATGAAAGTAATGCACTGTATAGGCATGTGAAAAAATATCCCTCTCATGGATTCACATTCAGGGTTATAGTTAATTTGAACTTGACTCACAGGTGGGGTGATATTAGGTTAAATACAGAGTTGGCTGAGACAAAGTGGATCCTGGAATTGACAGCACATAGGGATCCAGGGTTAAACGATGTAGTTCCGCTCAAACCTGCACTTAGTAAAAGGCGGGTGTTTTACTAGTTTGTGATTGGATAGCTTGTGTTTTAAAAATAGTAACATGATGTAGTGATTTTATCTGATGAAGGGTAACAACCCGAAAGCGCTTATCATATATTGATTCTGGTTTTATGGAATAAATTGTTTTATACAACAAGCAGCATCCAGCTACGTTATTATTTGTGTACCTTTGGATTTTCGCTACGTTTAGCTGGATTTGGCAGAGCAACGACCTTTTTGTCTTGTAGGTTCTGGAAAGAAAACAGGGAGATGGATAACTTACCTCAAGGTAAACTTGTATCCCACTTCAGGCCTAAAGGAAAGATTAGTTCTTAAAGAAACCCTAACTTTGTGGAAAATGAGATAATAATTATCCACTATAAGAGCTTACAACTCAGATAATCATCTTGCAGAGGTAAGAGAAATTAGTAAGACTGTTTTCCATATTAAGAACTTCACAACAGCCTGATGAAGTGGTTTAAATGGATAAACAGTTAGTTTTTCTAACACAAAATTAAGGTCCTAAGGATGAGCTACCTGTTTTCTAGGATGCATTGTATGCAACACCATTTTAAATATTTTCATATGAATCTGCATTGAAAGAGGGGGATACATGATCAGATATGCTGAACTGACCAAAATAAACTTTGACTGGGGAATAAGACCAACCAGAGGATATTTATTCATACAGATAATTTAGGATCAGAGAAATACTATCTTTGAATGGGTACTGGCTCTTGGCACCAACTATTTTCATTTACTAATATAGATAATTTTCTAGTAGCAGGTTTTCTTGCCTTCTTTAATACTTGTTGCTTGTCCTAAGAAAAAAGGTGCATAAAAGGTATTAAAATACTCATAGCCAGGCAGTCAGTTGTAGTTTGCTGTCAAGATATATCAAACTCCCCTGGTCTTGTGTGAATACATCCAGTCTGTGTTGAAGATTGTGATAATTGCCTTGGCTATTTTCAAAATAAGAGAGGACTACTGTTGCCTGGGCCAGAACAAAGTTATCACAATGATCTTTAGGGAGTCCTTCTGACTCTTCAGGATGAGCTGAACATTAGTGGAAAGGGTCGAAGAGCATATTGGAGCACTTCTGGCCATGGAAAACAGAGCACACCTCTCTTCTAGGCCTTCTTGTATGAAGTCCTGGTGCATAATTTTGCCATCTGAGTGTTGTGAGAGCAGGCAAAACGATCTGAAATGTTTCCCACAGTTGACTCAATTCCTGGAAGACCCACTAATTCACTTTCCATTCAATAAGGTCTGTCCTGGTTTGATCAGCTTATCTGCCACATGGTTTTGCTTGGACTGTATGTAAGATGACTGCAGAGCAAGACTGTGCTAAGAAGCTCTATCCTAGTCTACCATGGCTAGTCTGCAAAGAGGATAAGGGCTGGTTCCCTCTTGCTTGTTTATGTACCACATCACTGTAGTGTTGTCTGTAAGCGCATGTATAGGTCCCAGAGACCATAGATAATTACAAGAGTTGGGAGCATTTGTAAGTGCCCACATCTCTTTTATGTTTATGTATTTTGTTCTGTCTTTTCTTTTCCAAAGAACCTGCATTTTAGCCACATAGGCACTACTCCACAAGCAAAGTCTGAGGTGTCTCTTTCGACTGACTGTGTTGGAGCCGACAGTCAGACTGGGAGACCTGGATTCTGAGCAATTTGGTGTCTTCACAAACAAAAAAACCCCTCCCTTTTTACAAATGCCAGCACTAGAATCTGAAATGTCAGGTGGTGATGATGTTTGGACCAAAACAGATTTCAGGTATCACTGGAATTTTTCTTGCAATGAGTCTTACAGTAAGTATCATGAGAATCATAGAAGCCATGAGACTGAGAATCCTGACTAATTGCCTTGCTAAGACAGGTGTCTAAGTGGAAAAGCTCAGGAACAGATCTAAATACTGATGTACTTGTTCCTGTGGAAGAAAAGTTCTTTGAAATGAGATGTCCAGGAGACATCCCAGGAAAACAATTGGGAAGGAGTCGGACAGGAATTCTGTAAGTTCTGCTGCAACTCCATTCTGTGTAGGAGATCTCATATCCACATCAGACATTGATGACACATTGAAAATGACTCTGTAAAGATAAACAACTCATCTAAATAATGAAAAATTTGAATACTGTGCAGTCCGCAGTAGACCATCACAGCAGCAGTAGATAGATCAAAGGCTAATGCAGAAAACTGATAATGTGGTTCAGTCTGGATCTCTAGGAATATGATGATACACATTAGGTTATTAGAAAACTCAAATGGGAATAGAGGTGGTAAATTGTGAAGTGACAACATTTTGAACTTGGGCACTATCACAAAGAGGATCAGAAAGGAAAGATGCAAAACTAGTTGTCACAAATTTTACATTGGTTCTAGAAATATCCCTGAATAAAAACCCTCTCTTAACTGAAGAGGAGAGACAGCTTCTAACACTCCCAGAGAGCATACGCTGAATGACACGAGTAAAAAGAAGAGTTTGGTCAGGCTGATTACTACCATATGTAACCTTGATAGATCACTCTCACAACTGATCTGTCTGAAAATATTTGTTGCCAAAGAGGGAAATGGATGTTCAGAGTTGGAAGGGAGAGTCCTTCATATAGTCATTTAGCCTTATTAAATTGTTCTTTGTTCTGGGAGATGTTCCTGATTTCTTTTTTGAATCTCCCTGTCATGGCCTTTTAAACATTTTCTTACTGGCAACTTGCTGGGTCTGTTTATTTTGTAGAGAGAAGATTATATCCCTTTGGAGGGCTGAACAATCTGACATATCTGTTGAATCAGCTTACCTCTCTTGTTATGCTTTTTCAGGATCACTGCAGAAGGTCCACGAACTAAGTCTTTATCCAAGGAAGAATTCAAAATTTCATTTTTTACATCTTCTGGGAGATGCTGATAATGCAGCCATGCAAACCTCCTTATAATAGTTCCAGTGGCATCAACAGAGTCATATGTGCATTTCAAGCAATGGGCAGCCACTTGAAACACAGAAGCAACCAAATTATATAAAGCAGATTTCTCCTCACAAAAGGAAACAAACATCAAAATATTCCTCACATTCTCAAAAGAGGCAAGCATAACATTTAACACATGAACTCAACAACTGAAAATCATAAACAAATGTTGCAAAAAAATACACATTTCTCCCAAATCAGTCAAAAGCCTTTCCTTCCTTGTCAGAAGGAGAGGAATTAGTATTAACCAAATACTTAGCAGCAGCTGGGTTTGCTGGATCATACCGGAGATGAGGGTATAAAAACTTAAAAGACTGAGGAACTTTATGCAATCTATATGCATTCTTGGGGTCACCAAGCTGGCTGTCAGGCAAGTTGCAGGCTGTGACACAAGCATCTTTCAGAGCTGAAAATGCAGCAGGAATGGAGACAGACTCTAGAAATTTCAGTGGTAATAAACTATAATAATTTCTTTGAAACTGAGAAGCATCATGATTTTCCCACCGAAACAAATGAATCATTCTGGAAATAGTTTCAAAGAAAGACAATCGTTCAAAGGGACTGGCCCTAACCACACTCTCCTCAGAATCTGCAAAATCACAGCAAGAGATTCTCTGGTTCGATTTTCTGCTGGGGTGCCTTCAGTTTGGAGTCTACATGTCCTCCCTGCATTTGTGTGGGTTTCCTGCAGGTGCTCCGGTTTCCTTCCACATTGCAAAAACATGTGTCTGGAGCATTTCTCCTTGGGCCTCCGCTGAAAATTAGCTCATTCCAATTCAGACTTTCCCTGTGAACAAATGTCAGATAAATAAAATAAGTGGTTTAACTGTTGGTATTAAACCCTAATTTAATTCTTATGTACTGAGTGCATGTCAGGCTAGTTCAGGACTAGTCTTT
>NC_056743.1:770728609-770801109 GCF_019279795.1 Protopterus annectens | reverse complement strand
TTAAAATGCAATGAATTCCCTGAGATCAGTCACTCTGAGCTGGTAATGAAGTTTGTTGTAACAGTGTCATATCATAGCCCTGTTAAGTTAAAGACTGAATCAGAAAATGAACACTCTTTTTCTCCTCATTTTACCCAACCATCAGCAGCCTTTGTGGCCCCCCCCCCACACAGTCAGGGATGATTAAGGGGCCCCCCTGCAGCCGTGGGTAATACAGATCCCTAAACCTGGCTATGTTGTTCATTTTAGTGGAGACAATGTCCAGCAGCAGGATTTAACTAAGACAGGGGCACTATGCCAGTGGTAAAATATTTAATGGAATTGTGAAACCTGTTACTTGACAAAACATTGTTACTTTAACCAGAGATATCTTTCAATTTTAAAGGAGATAAAAATAGGAGTTATTATTACCCACCTGGTTTATTAGTACACAAGATTGCTATACTACATTTTGTTGGTTTGACAGACATGTTACAAAATCTAAGAGAAGATAACTTGCTGTGTAAATAGAACAACAAACCAGTAACCACCAAATTCTTTTATTGCTCCTGACATCTCGGACATAAGCCTTCAAAGAAAATAAAAACATGAAAAACGTCCCATGTTTATATACTATAAGTGATTATTCAATAAAGTAATTAATACAGCAATTAAAACAAATTAAGACCCTTAAAGCAGCAGAACTGCAATTTACAACAAAATTCTCCAATTAAATTCTGAATTCATGCCCTTAGGGCTTAAAGTGTCAAACTTCAGAATATAAAGTGCTTCTTTATACAGTAACTTGTTTTTCCAACAAGAATCAAGGGGAACCTCATCAATCCTTTCCAAAACTGTGCCCTGCAAACCTGTTACAGAGCTTTGGTGTGCATTTTGAAAATGTGCCGCTACTGAACTTGATTCTTTAACATTATGTCCCTAATATGTTCCAACTGTCTCACTTTAAAAACTCTTTGTTTGCCAATACATACCTTATCACAAGGACACTTCAAGGCATAAACAATGCTCTCTGTATTACATTTAAAACTACCTTTAACAATGAATTTCCTTCCATTAATATATTCAAAACTATTAGTGACATATTTATAAGCTTTACACTTACCACAAATCTGAGTACCTACATAAGAAATAATAGGATGTATATTAACTGGGGGCATAATAAATTTCCCTTTAACTAACATATTTTTCAAACTTCTCCCCAACCTATAAGATATTTTAAGTTGCTTAGGGAGCCATGGATAAACTTCCTTTTTAGACTGAAGAAAATTCCAGTAATATTTTACTAAATTAATCAAAGTACCACTAAAACAACTATAAGTAGTTGTGAAATATATATCCATTTCAGAATTTCCTAAGTTACAATCATATTTAAATGGCTTAACTAAACTCCTACTATACCTATCATTAACCTTAGATACTGCCTTAGAAATAACTTGACTACTATATCCTCTACAATAAAACATATTGCTGTTTTTTAAAATTTCCTCTCTTAATTCAGAATCAATATTACATAATCTATGTATCCGTAGTAGCTCACCATAAGGTAAGACATCTATTGTATGTGGTGGGTGACAACTAGTCATTTTTAAATAATAGATATTCCCCTCAAATGTTCTGTGCACTCGAGTATGTAGTCCCAAAGGACTGGAAATATCCAAATCCACATCTAGAAGAGAAACCTTTGCCCGTCTGTATACCATCAAATTTTAGTTCAAATCTATTTATCTGTAGGCTGTCTATAAAGTTATCAACTTCATTCTCTTCCCCGTCACATAAAAAAATGAGGTCATCTATGAATCAAGCACAATATTTGACAAATGTATTATAAAATCCAGCTTTATATATGTATTCATACTCAAATAAAACCATGCTCAAATTTGCATATGAGGGGGCAAAAGCTGTCCCCATAGCTGTACCTCTTTGTTGTTTAAATATCTCACCATTAAATTCAAAAAAATTATTGGACAAACAAAAATACAGCAATTCTAGAATAAATTCAGTAGCGGGGCATTCCCCTAGAAAAAAACTTACAGCCTCCATACCATATACATGTGAAATATTAGTATAGAGGCTGCTGACATCAAGTGTAATAAAATACATATTTTCATTCAAAGACACATTTTTAATCCTGTCGAAAAAATCAAACACATCCTTTACATAAGCAGGTAAAGATAAAACTCTTGGCAACAATAAATGATGTAATAAACAACCCATATTATATAAAAAAAAGTCAGGGATGATTAAGGGGGCCCCATGCAGCCGGGGGGAATACAGATCCCTAAACCTGGCTATGTTGTTCATTTTAGTGGAGACAATGTCCAGCAGCAGGATTTAACTAAGACAGGGGCACTATGCCAGTGGTAAAATAATTAATGGAATTGTGAAACCTGTTACTTGACAAAACACTGTTACTATAACCAGAGATATCTTTCAACTTTAAAGGAGATAAAAATAGGAGTTATTATTATCCACCTCGTTTATTAGTACACAAGATTGCTATACTAGCTTTTGTTGGTTTGACAGACATGTTACAAATTATACAAAGAAGATAACTTGCTGTGGTTGAGCCACCCCAGCAACTGCAGGGTTTGCTGGTGCCTAAAGCCGGCTGTGGCTGTAATCTTTTTTAATTACCGTTGAATTGTAATAGTTCCATTATACAGAGAAGGAAAGACAAGTGTTTTCATGTCTTGATCTGATTTTAAATTCATTTTACAAGTCTGCATCTGATATAGCTAAGGTCATTAACAATATATTAGTAATTTCAGTACATAGTTGCACTGCATTTTGCTGTTTAAGTGGTCTAACTGTTGGTATTAAACCCTAGTTTATTTCTTATGTACTGAGTGTATGACAGGCTAGCTCAGGACTAGCATTTACATTAAGGCAGTTCCAGGCCAGTCAGGGCAGAACTAAGGGTCTAATTTCCTGCCACCCATAGTATTGTAGTTATGTTTTTAAACCCAGTGTATCTGTTTTTGCCTGCTACTTTTGGTAATTTGATGACATCATTCCCTTCCTCTCCCCACTGCAGTGGTGGTGCTGCGGTAGCATTGTCACCTCACAGTAAGACGTTGTCCTGTTCGATTCTCAGCAACAGTGTCTTCTGTGTGGAGACATGCATGAATGGGCGTACCTTCGTTGAAAGTTGTGCATCAGGGCTGGCAACGTGGCACGTAAAAATCTACTGCCAATCATTAGTGGACCGGAGTTCCGCTGTGGTGACCCCTAACCGGGAAAAGCCAAAAGACACAACATTCCCTTCCTCTCCCCATTTATTGGCTGTTGACATTAAGCACATAAGTATAATTTTACAAAGTTTCTCTCCTTAAACTACTCACCAGGTTGAAAGACCTTTGATAAAATTGTTTAACAATGAGTGTAGTGATACTGCTAGCACTAATTTTAGTAATAAATTAGTGAGTTGTTTAAATTAGTTTACTGGTTTTTGATGGTGGCAGAAGAAGGTTTGCAGGCTGGTTGTTTTGTACTGAACTTTAAATATGCAGTAACAAGTCCACCCAAACATTATCCTAAATCAGCCTCCAAGCAGTTATACTTACCCTGTTCCCAGAGTCATTCCTATTGGTCTCATGGACCAGCACTTCACCACAACTTCTCTAACCAGCCTGATTGAAATGGGTATCTTGAGACAGCGTAAGAATTGTCTCATGTTGTTTTATGATATTCTATAACTCAAACAGCATAACACAGTTTGTGAGAGATGTACATATATGATATCCTTATACAAATATTTCAAGCCCAGGCATTAATGCCCTTCTAGCCTGCCAATATACCAAAACAGTTGTTCCCATAATAAGTGTCCAGGCTGTTCTTAAAAATATCTAAACTAGTGCTTGCATTAATGTAATTCAGTAGTCTATGCCATGCATCAGCTGGTCTCTCAGATAACCAATTGGTACACTTCTCATTCCTATAGAATCTTCTACATAGGTTGTCTGATGATTCTCTACTGCTTTTTAGAGAATGGGCGACCTGTGCATCATCACTCTGATTGGAGAACAAACATTCTCTAGCAGGATGTTAATCTAAAGGTAAAGCCCACTGAAAAATGAGTTTGCCACTTCATGGCAGCATATCAAGCTACTGTGGAGCTTGGACTGAAAGTAAGCTAACAGCTGCCATTATTTTACCCGTGCTAAGCAGTGCTTTTGCTGTTCAGTGATTGTAAAATAAAAAAAAAGAAAATTAAAAAAAAGTGCAAGTGTTTATGTCTGTGTGTGTGAGTGTATGAGTGTATGCGTGCTTGCGTGCGTGAAAGCAGAATTGTGTGTTTCTGTCTGTATGAGAGAGTGCGATCAAGCACTGGCAGCAGCAGCAGTTGAAGCATGCATACCTCTCGACCTCTTAGCTCAAGATATCTCCATAAAGCCTAAAGTCAAGGGGGAACAAAGGCTGAAAATAGGGACAGATTTTTAAATACTGCTCTTATAAAATCGCAAAGTTTCTGTAATAATAGGACTTGTGTTAGCATGCATTTTCTAAAATGCAACTGTGTGTGTGCACGTATGTGAGAGTGAGTGAGGTCGATCTACTACTGGCAGCAGCAGCAAAGAAGTTCCTAACAGGAACAGATTTTAAATACTGCTCTTACAAAGTTCCTTAAAAAACAGGATTTGTGTTTGCGTGAATTTTCTGAAGGGAATAAAATCTGAAACTCAAATATATGTCAATGACAGGTAGCAAATCACACATTTTAGAAGTAAGGGACCAAAAAGATTAAGTAAATATCTGGATATTTTTTAACATGTTATATTTTGGATGTAAAATACTTCCTCAAACACCATTTACATATACTAAAGCAAGTTTGAAACATTAGGTGGAGAAACTATTTTACATCAAAAATATATAAAAAATATTGTAATAAAAAAAAAATAAGTAAGTAAAACACAACAATTTTACAGACATCCCATTCTCTAAGCACAATAATGGCCTCCAAAGTGTGTGTTACTGTGTACATAACACCCTTCCAGGTGTGCAGAATTTCGGGCCTTCTAACACCCCTGGGGGTGTTATTTACACAGTAACACACATCCTTGATAACCCCACACATTCTCAGAGATAGTTGTCTCTAAATGCCCTATATACCTGACTAAGATCTCCTCTTAAACATCTATAAGAGCACTATACAGTTTCAGATATTTCAGTCTTTCATAATAACTTAAATTTTCACATCCATGGATGCCCTTGATATATTTCTCCAGTACTCTTTCTGGTTTACTCATGCTTGATTTTTTATAAGGTTTCCATATTGGTATTCCATACTCAAATTTGAGTCTAATGTAATTAACAAACACTGACTTCATTTCCGATTTCCTAGACTATAAATTTTTTAATACAACATATAGTTCTTTAACTATCGTTAGCCAATCGGTTAATATGATTAGAAAAACTTAAAGCTGGATCTATCCATATGCTCAGGTCCTTAAATAAAAATACAGTTTCAATCACTGTGTGTTGTATTAAACATTCACATTTCAATTTATGTCTTCCATATCTTATATGCTTAGTTTTCGATGCATTTATCATCATATTATTCTCCTGTGCCCAAATGGTCAATTTAGTCAAGTACTTTTGCAGTTTGTTGAGAAAATTCCTTGCAGATTAATACCCTAAGTTATTACAGAAATCTGTACTAAAACATTGGTCCATAGATTCATAGTTTTATACTTGGATAATGACAGTTAGGGCCTTTCTAAGCCCAATGAGTCCCACAGGTTATATGTTTTAGACATTTATATAGGGTGAGTGCTGCTTATGACATTATTTACTGACTGCCTCTCCCCATAAGAGACATAGGCACTAGACCAGGAGTGACTTTTTGATTTTCCACCCAATGGTCCAAGTTACACTTAAATAGGGTTAGTGAGGGACTTTGTTTCACATGGATGGGGAGCCTATTCCAGAGCTTTTGAATTCTCTGAGATACATATCTGTCTTTCCAACATGTCCTATTTATGTTGTAAGCAAAATTTTGGTCTTTAGATCTAGTAGTTCTGACACTGTTTGTTTTGCAATTGTGCAAAAGGTTTAACAGAACGGGGTTCATGGATATCTTTCATGCCAGGCATAGATCACCTCTCAGTAGTCTATAAGAGACTAAGTATAGAGATGGGGCTTTAATGCAATCTACATAAGACATAGAACATTGTGCTTATGCCCTGTATTCATTTTGTAAGGAGCCTTTGCAGACATTCCAGTTACTGCATGTGTCTGGCCAGGTACATACCAAAGGGGGCATTATACTCAATACTGGGTCTGATAAGAGCCAAGTATAGTGGTACAATGACTTCCATGGCCCTAGATGCTATGGCCTTACTCATAAGTTGAGAAACACAGAAAGATTTCCTTACTACCTTAGGCACATTTTGGTACAAGGCCAGGTTAAAGTTCACTTATGTTCCAACATCCTTGACTAGTGGGTCAACTCTTAGAAGTTTTTTACGGTTGATGTAGTTTCCTGGGATGGCAAACATATTAAAAGGTACTATAATGCATTTTAACATTGAACTTTAAGCTGTGGCTTTGCCACTGGTCATTTGTCTATGTTAGACCCTTTTGTAAGATGTGTGTGTCTTGGGAGAATTCTATGACCGCTCCTAGCTTGCAGTCATCTGTGATCTTGGTCAGCCACAGGCCTTTGACATTGGCCTTGACTTCTGGGAAATAGACACCAAAGAGGAGTAGGCCCAGCATGTAGACCTGAGGAACTCCACTGGTGATTGGCCTCTTTGTGGAGGTGGTCTCATCAGTCATAACTTCCCGGGTCCTACATGTAAGCCAGATGGCTATCAAGCACAATATATAGTGGTTTATGCCTAATTCTTTAAGTTTGTTAATGACACCCAAATGGGGTATTGTATCAAATGCCTCAGCCAGCTCAAAATAGGCATTATGCAGCATTTTACCTTCACATCATCTTAATAACTTTCTCAAAGAAGTCCACCAGGTTCAGTAGGTATGGCCTTCCTTTGACAAAGTCATACTGGGATGGATCCAGTGTCTGAAGGTCTACTATGCCTTTGTTGATCATTTCCATGATCATTTTTTCCATGGCTTTGCATATAAGACTAGTCAGACTTATGGGTCTGTAGTTTCTGGGATCTGTTGATGATCTCTTGCTATGAAGAGGGTTGACCATTGTAGTCCTCCATTCTTGTGGCAAGAAGCCTGTATCTTTACTAAACCAAGTAGAACTATACACAATAATGCATTTTCTTTACCTGTAGTAACTCAAGACAACATTTAAGATACCCACCATCTAAGACAGATTATGTGCTAATAGCAATTTTAGCATAAGAATTATAGAATAAGTGCCTACTTCTGTAGTGTGCCAAAGGAATAAGCCTTGACTGTGACACACATAACCCTTGTTTAATTAATTGCCTAGAATTGTCTTGGAGGATGGGAGTAAGTGGCCATTATCAGTTCACCCATTCTTGGAGTGTGAGGCAGCTAAGACTTAAAACTTGGGTAAAACTGTGGTGCCACACACTTAGCAAGCCCACAAAAAAGATGTGTATGAATGGGCACACGTTTTACCAAGTTCAGGCATTTATAGTGGAGCTCAAGGGAACTTCAAAAAGTGTTATAATCTCCAGAGTAGGTGTGGTTCACCTCCTCTACTGAGTGGCACACTCCCTATCACCTGATCCAGACTTCTTTGAAGGGATGGAGCTGGTAAATTCAACCTGTGGAACAAATGAGATTTATAGCTTTCACCTCAGGAAGGGGATGAGCCCAACCTCTGCCTTGAAAGGGGAGTATGGTAAGCTGAATGGCAGGAAATGAATAAATCACAAGAGTCTCACCTAGCTTGTCTCCCAGTGTGAGCTGAGATGAACGAGGCATAGTGAGCTTATATTATAGATCCGATTCTAGTCCGTCAGAGGGATCAAGTGAGTTGACTGGGTTAAGCTAAGGTAAGGGAGACTCTGAATTGATTGAATGTTAAGGTTAAAAATTAATTATGTAATAGTGCAAAAAAAGTTTCTGTTTATGACAGACTAATTGAATACCTTTATTTGTTAAGATGAGAATTTTAGCATGATTAAATAAATACAAAACCACAGCAAACTTGGCTAAATTAGTTCTAATAAGAAGGTAAAATATATTTGTGCAAAGAAAATACCTGCATGAATAAAAGACCAACAAGGAATAAGTTGAATCCCACTAAGGCAATAATAAACGTATTCTGGATCCACCTCAGCCCTAACCCATATCTCATACATCCAACAGTCATTAAAACAGAATTAATTTATCCATAACAGAATGCAAAATTGTGATTAAGACTAATAATTTAAAATAGCTTAAACTGACATTTAAAGTTGTCTAAACTCAATGACTCCCCATAGAAGGCACCAAGCTGAAACAATATGCCAGTTCTGGTTCCATAAGCAAAATGAAACCATGAAGTTCACTAAAATTTAAAACATGATAAATGGATAGTGATACTAAAATCAAATATAAGGAAGGGACTATAAGGAGAACACTGGTTAAAAGAAGACTAATTTTATACTCAGCCTAAACAGAGAGCTAAAAATGGTACTTACCACCTTTAAGGAAATACAGTGGGAAATAATAACATAGAATATTAAAATATGTGGAAAAATACAAACATACTGAATTAAAATATAAATATGCAGTAGACTGAGGGAATTAAATATATGCAGTATAGATAAGTGCTTTTCTACAGCAAAATAGTTAGTGGGAAATGACTTTATTGGCATATACAATAGGAACTAAAATAAGGAAGCCAGCTATCTAGTTGAAGCTGCAGATTTAACCTTGGGTATGGCTGTGAAATAAACCAAAAAAAAAATTATGATGAAAAATTAGCTAAAGCAAACATGTGAACTATAATGGAGTTTGAAAATTTTTCCTACATCTCTGATTGAATATGTCTATAAAAGCAGACTTTCAACAATGTACTGTATAGTGAGAAAAAAAGCACTAAAAAGCTGCAGACTTATACCAGAAAATGTAATATGTAGAGTGCAGAGCTGCAGACTTATACCATAAAATGTAATATGTAGATTCCAGAGCTGCAAAATAAGCTGAAGGTGAAATATACAAACAGCAATCAGAGTAACCTGAAGTAAAGCCGCATGAACCAACAGGTGCATGTGGGAGAGTATATGATAGAACATAGAGTAAGTTATCTGGTTCTGGATTGAGATTTATCACTACTCCAAGACAAGATTTTGTAAATGTATTATTTCAGGATAGTATCGTATATTGTTTGAAATGCAATGAAAGGCTGTAATTTTATAGCAAGAAGTAAGATACTGAGAACAACAAAGGGAACTGAGGTTGAAATATACTATCAGCAGTTAGAATTATTGCATAATTTCATGTGTTCATAGGATATTACTAGGCTAATGGCTCAAGAGAGCTTACAAGTCTAGCCAGTTTTACCTAGATTTTACCATTTTTTTTTTATCCCTAGAGAGAAGATAACAAGGGTCAAACTGAATGAACCAGCAGGTTCATTGAAAGATAACTTTGATTTTTGTCATGCTTGTTATGCAAATGGCTATGCTGACTAGAAAATATACTTTTAGATTATATAAAACACACAGCAAAGTAGCTAACTGACTTGCTGAAGATGCAGTTTTAACCCAGAGTATTCTGTCAAAGCAGGCATCAAAACATCATAGTAAAGAAAACTTAAAATGTAGACAATAATCTGGTTGACATTTGTAATCACTGCAAAGGCAGACATATTTATAAGTGCAGATTTTCAGAATAATCCTGTATAGTAGGAGAAAAGCACAGAGAAGCTGGCTGTAGCTTTATGCCAGAAATGGTAATATCCAGAGTTAAAAGCAACAAAGTAATCTGAAGTTGTAAATATACTAATAACAGTTACAGTGACCAAAAAGACATTTTTATTAACCAGTAGATGTAAGGAAGAGAGGATGATACAAAACACACCACTTTCAAAGGTAGCCAAAGACCTTAGTAAGAAAATGATTAAACTCAGTATCCTGTCTGGTAAATCAAGAAGAATATGCCCTAAGATTTACTAATCTTCCATACAGGACTAATCTAGTCCTGCACGGAAGAGGCAGTTGAAGAGGAGGACAGCAGCATACCATGCATATTAATGAAGGCGTGCTGCCTGAGCTCCAAATCCTACAAAAAGCATGGACGAGTGCAGGGGGAGTGTCTGAGAGCAGAGCTCTCAGAATAAACACACCCCTGCAAAGTAGAACAGAAGAAAGTGTAAATAAATGAACGAGACCGCTCATAGGTGTCCGCATATCCCCACCAACAGTCCCCATGTGTTCAACAGCAACAGTACATTTAAATAAAATGAAGAGACCCTTTTATTTATTTTTTTTAAAACCCCAAGTACAGCTAACCGTTGGTGCGTGGGTGTGCCCATCGCTTAGCTATGGTTAAAGCAGCTGAAAAGGCTGAAGAGGATAACAAGGAATATATATGCAAATGAAGCAGCACAGCAATAGTGCCCTGGTTAGAGCACCCACCTAATGAACAGGCATTCCTGGTTCGAATCCCACTGCAGCACATATCATTTTCCACATGAAATCTGTATATGAACATATTTTTTCATCTTTTTGCCGTATAACCTACTTAATAACATTTAAATGTGAACTGGAGTTCTGCATTAAATGCACATGTGAAGTGTCAGTGTCATAATGAATAAGGCACTAGTAAGCAGGTTTCAGCACAACTAAGCAGTAGTGAGCGTGTTTAAGTGTGTTTGCATGGGGGTAAGCATTGCCTACACAGGTTAAGCAAAGTAGAAGCTAACTGAGTGCAAGAAACTGTAACCAGAGGTTAGCAGTGCTTACCATCGCGCAAACCCACTTAAAACTGCTTTAAAGTGCCTTAATCACTCTGTAGCCAATGGCCCATGTTCTGCCCAGCAACAAAATAAACAGTTCTTGCAAGGCTCAAACCAAGGACCCTGCACACCCTAAAAAAAGTGAAGTACCACTAAGCCATGATAGATACACAGATATTCAATGTTTCAGAAACATATCAGCCAGTCCTGTCATGCAACGGTACAGAGAATGTATACCAACATCTAGATGTCTGTGTGTGTAACTATATTACAACCTTAACAGATACAATATATCCATATATGTATATATATATATATATATATATATATACACATATATATATATATATATATATATATATATATATATATATATATATATCTATAAAACAGATACAACATATATATATATATATATATATATATATATATATATATATATATATATATCTATATACACATAGGTATATATGGCCATACATCTGTAGATAGCAATTGCAGATTAACAAATAGACGTATGTCCACATGCACCGTTAATGGGGTTGAGAGGCCCCACACACTATACATCTTGTACGAATAGGCATCCACCCCACAGCCAAATACATGCTCCCTGCAATACACTACCAAGTACAGTCTGCCTCCCATATGTAATATGTGGAAGCCATCAACATCCCCAGGATACAGTTACATAGACACAGCTATGCAGATACAGATTTACATATATATATATATATATATATATATATATATATATACATGTGACTGTACATACACAAGCAGATATATGTACAGTAAGATACATATGTAGAAGGTGCACACAATATGGAACAACCACTATGCCTACAGTCAACACCTGAACAACTGGACACTGTATGGGCAACACATACTAATGTCAGTTGTTGCCTGTAACATATACCCATAGAAAGGTCATAGGAAAGACACCACACACAGGTTTGCAGAGCTGGGTATCCTTTAACTGTGTACTATAACAGTTCTATATGCCATGTCATATAGCTGTTCAGATACTGATAACCATATACTGCAACTGTGAAACAGTTACACTAATACAGTAGTCTGGAAAAGTTCACAACTGTTGCTGTCCAGGCCAAGCCCTTCAGAATGTACAATAGTGAAGACAGACTGGGCCACAGGGTACCACACAATCAACAGTATGTACTGCAGGTGTGTAGTTCAGCAGCCTCTATCTACACTCTGTACAAACTCCATAGGAGGTAAAGATGTTTTGTGATCAAATGGGTTGTAACTGGTACATAACAAGGCATAAGAAACAGAACAGTCTGTATGGCAGGAGGCAGTAGGCTTGCAGTACCCCAAGTCATGTAAGTAATGTCAGTATAGGTGGAGTATACAGTACTGTACATCCAGATACCTTGTGGCAGCTCACCCCTGATACCCCCACATTTTATAACAGCCTAGGTCATTTATGGTGCTCCCCACCTAGACTCATTACTACAGGCCCATATACCACTGTTACATACACTGGCCACTGCAGTGCATAATGGCGCACATGTGTTGTGTAGGTGAAGCCCACACATATATGGCCCCAGCCCCACTGTATGTGTGGGGGATACAACAGCAGTGGACTAATGGCAGCAATGGCAATGTGATATACTCACAGCCCACTACAGAACAACCCCCAACGGTATGACATATGTGCAAAGCTTGGTATGTAGATGGAGGACAGAGGCTGGAACACAGGCACATATGTGGAACACTGTTGCCATACACTAAGCAAGGTGCTGGTGTTACAGGATAGTCTGCAACATACCCTTAGTCAGGGAATTGAGGTTAGAAATTGAAATGGATGCAGCCATGTACTGATAGCACACAACACACACACACACTGCCAGTGTAATATCTGACATAGGACCTGTGTGGTGGACAGACAACACATGTTAGGCATACCTCTGTCCAGCAAGAGGATAGACCCACAGTAGTGAGCTATGCAGACAGACTGCATTCCAAGGTACACTAGTATGTACACACACACACACACACACACACACACACACACACACACACACACACACACACACACACACACACACACACACACCCTGTAACACCAGTACTATGCAAAGCATAACACAACTCTACTCACAGTCTGTCTGTAGTTCCTGATCTTCCTACAAATATGTGGCCACTCTGAGTGTGCAGGTTCTCCTGTAAGAGGTATTGCTACCTGCTGTCTGTATCACTGATGCCCACACACAGGAAAGATGTCCATCACACAGGAAATGTAAAGGGACCACGCCCGCATGCTGTAGGTATTTATAGTGGGTGGTTGCCATGACCAGTGGTAAATGAATGTAGTGCACATGTGTAATTATATATATATGGCTATCTGGATAAGTATATGCACATATATTTCTACCATATGTCCTGGACATGGAGTGTAGCCGTACCCCAGCCCATACAGTCCCAACGTCATAGTGCAAGGGGATGTCAGGTATGTACAGCAGGTATATTACTAGATTGTTGCTACTGTCATTGGGATTGTCTTCACAGACATGGTGTGAGTGGATGCTAACATCTGCTTATAACATGTGTGACATTGGCTACTGACAGACATCCTAAGGAAATCATTGTAAAGTACCGCCACTAGCATGTAATGCCCCTGTGGAGTGCAGCAGAGATATTGGCCACTATATGTGGAACTTCAGACACACCCTGTACAGTCCAGAGGTATACACATAATCCCTTAGTGCACCACATGTGTACCAGGCCTGACAATATGGATGTAGACAGCCATGTAGATGGGTATAAGACATAATGACTGGTATACATTTGGCACCATAGGTGTTGGATTCACACACTCCTGTTTGGCCTGACACATAATGACTGCTGGTACAGGGGTGCCATGGACACATACTACCCACTAGATATTGACATACATCTGTACAGTCTCCCACTGCTCTGTCTGATATGCATGACGTTTAAGGGAGGCCCGGCAGTAGTACATCTGGCAAGTATCTGCACATGACATCCCACTGGTTAAGTACACTAAACTGTTAGGCATGCAACAATGCACTGTGCAGGCTACAGGCAGACTGGCTCAACACTGGCCTACATCTCGTATGGGGGAATGCACTTGTACCTGCATATATAGCAGGCTCAACAGCCATGTCACAGCACAGGGTATGAAACACCTGTGTGACAGTGCATAACCACAATCAATGTGAACACAGCCACAGCCACATATGGTAAGCTAGCATAATATTACAGTATATGGACTATCTGTTGTACACCATCCTCATATGTGCCATTCACAGACTGACCCTACATATACTGGGCTGCTACACAGTTTGGTCTTATGGCTGTCTGTGGTATGGGACATGTGTGTGTATGGCCCAACAAACATGCACGGCAAAACAGTACCATACAGTGGGGCAGCATGTAACATCTGATAGAAGGGGAGCTAGAACAATGACATCTACCTCAGTCTGTACATAGGCTAAAGTACATATTAACAATACACACACTGCTGACATTCACCATCACTACACAGACTGCAGTACTGTACAAACATCCACAGAATGTCCAGCTTATGTCATGAAATATAAACCCTACTGTACATGACATGTGTAGCAATATGATATATCACTGGCTTGTTATCAGATATGATGACAGTATTTATGGTATACAGCACATATGCACCACTTCATGCACGCCATATTTACAAAGGTTGACAGAGGTGTGGCTGACAGCACATACACAGGGTCAGTATAAACATGTTGCTGTGATAACCTCATATATTTTCCATTCTAATGGGGTTTGTTGCAACATATGTCCTATGAAGGATATGAAGTCAATAACTGTCACAGCCTTCACCATCTACAGACTGCAATCCTCACACTACTGTCTGCATTCCACAGATAGATGCACTGTTGCTAACACATGAAACCATAGGCAAAACACTGTCCAGTCTGCAGATGACCCTGCAGATGGAGACTCCTCATATACATGGAACTGACATGGCAGGTATTGCGATATGTACGTCAGGCATATCCAGACAAACACTGTTAAACCAACATTACTCCAAATGCAGTATAGCAGCACTTACAGTCTGTAGACAGGTCAGGCACATCCCCCTCCTGTTTGTTGCCCTCTTTCCACAATGTATGTTGTTAGAGGTAAATCCCCAATCCATCTGAGATGCTGTTTGCCAAACAACAGATCTAGTTCCTGCTCACAGTGACTGAAAAGGCCCAACACCACCATGATGTTCCTAGGTATTGGAGTGTGTTTCCATGCAATTGGCTATGGGATTGTTACCACAGCTGTTCCACATGCAATCAGCTAGGGGAGGGCTGCAATTCATGCAGAGGCCATCAGCTGATCATGAGCACTATGTAAAATACACATGCTGCTGCCTAAGCAAGGCAGGTGTGGGTCTCCACATCCACCAGAGAGGGAGTGGGGGAGGCAGACAGAGACAAATACATGTCAGGGAGGGGTGGGAGAGTAAAATTGAAGCATGTTTGTGTCACACACCTACCAGCACAGGGTATCAAATCCCCGACAACTATGTAGTGCTATCACAGTTTGATGCAGTTATTGGATGCACCACATGGGTTACCTGATGTGGAGCACTCAGAACATATATGTGAGGGTGAGTGACATCTGCAACAGGTATACGGTAGATATATGGTAGGTGCCTACACGTGCTTGTCTGCATGAACAGGTGCCAGCGTCAACACAGGCACACCCACACAGGGACGCACACACATTGACACACTTGGCAGGGCCAGGAGGGCAACTCATCACTAGTGGGGTTGCCACAACACATCAATGTGCAGGTATGACATGCATCACACAGATCACATGGAGGCCGTATGGGCAAAGAGTATGAAGAGATATCAGACAGCATGCTTCAGTATGCCCTGAGGGTTGCAGTGAGTGTGGATGTGGACATACGCACCATACAACACACACACAAACACACAGGGTGCCAGTTCTGACATGCATGGGTGCATGTCTACAGGGTGTGTGGTGGTCAACTGTGTCAGCAGGCTGTACAAGGGTAGGAAATGGGTATACCCTCGCATCAGGCCACATGACAATGGTCTGCATTGTGGCTCAGGCCTGTAGTTACTGCATTTACCCACACAGGTGGGTATTGCATCCCCCATCCAGTCACCTGGGTGACTATTGTGTGTGGCCAATGCTGTACACCACATGCCATGTATGTGTTCCTTAGTCCATGACATGGATGGTGTCTGGGATGTGCACACCTCCCACATGCATGTACAGTGACATGTGGAACTGTGTCTGGGGTGTCTGGCCCATGTTGTGAACACAGATTATCATCAGATGTGCCAGTCTTGCTCACCTATGGCAGGAACTAGTAATTGGCAGCAGGTTTACCCTGCATCTACATTGATAGCATGCCAGCAGCATTCCCTGATGTCAGTGTCATCTGTCCATACAGGGCATGTTGTCAGGCATGGTATGTCCATTGTGAGTCACATGTGAAGGGACCATAGGTGGTGCAGGTGTCCATTGGGGAATATGGTGAAGGTGCACTGTCTGTATATACATGCATATTGGACAGATGGGCAAAGTGACATGCCCTCTGTAGCCCACTGCTATCACTGCATAGTTACTATCAGTGGCCAATATGCAGTGTACTGCCCAATTATTGGCTGTTGCCTAGGCATGTGTGTGCATATAACACATGGGTTGAGTGTGTGCTCTGGGTAATAGTGGGTTTGCTAAATTGGATTGGCTGGCCTTGATGTCACATGTATGGGTATGACTTTGCACCCCAGTCTCCCAGCTAATTTACATCTGTTATCCCTGTATGGTTGACATTGTGATATATAGTAGGGCCACCATAAAAGAAATAAGCAAAACCCCCTCCACATTGCCCAACGGTGTCACATACTCACCTCTACACAGGATTTGAGTTACAAACACACACACACACACACACACACACACACACACACACACACACACACACACACACACACACACACACCTGTCATGTCTGGGAGTATACCCCCTACCTAACTAGTTTATTACACTACAGCACTACACAGTTATAGTACGCGCCACAGACATTACTGGAGTACTTCTACCCCAAAGGTGCATTTCACAGTGAATGTCATCAGCAGGATTACCAAAGTAGGGCATTTCAACTGTAATGCGAGTGACTAACCTAAAATGCATTGCTCCCTATACAGACAGTGAGACACACACAAAACATCTACAACTGACGTGTGGGTATGGAACCCCTGACCGAGGTCTATATCACACTACAGCATGGAGCTGTTATAGGATGCACCACAGGGATTACTAGAGACATCCTTCACCAAAGGTGTATTTCACACTAAATGACATTAGCAGGTTTACCAAAGTAGGGCATTTCAACTGTGCTGCGAGTGACTAGCCTAAAATGCATTGCTCCTTAAACAGACAGTGAGACACACACAAAACATCCACAACAGACATGTGTGGTTATAGAACCCCTGACCAAGGACTATATAACACTATAGCATGGAACAGTTATAGGCCGCACCACAGGGATTACTACAGAAATTTCTCCCCAAAGTTGTATTTCACAATGAATGACATCAGCAGGATTGGCAAAGTAGGGCATTTGAAATGTACTGCGAGTGAGTAGCCTGTGATGCATTGCTCCATACACAGACATTGAAACACACACAAAACATCCAGAACTGCCATGGGTGGAGATGGAACCCTACCACAGTTCTAAATCACACTACAGCAGTACGCAGTTACAGGACCTGCTACAGAGATTACTGGGCTATGACTTTCCCAGAGGTGTATTTCTAGGTGAGTGACAACAGCAGCCTTGCCAAAGTTGAGTATATGAATTCTAAGGAGTGTGAGTAACCTAAAAAGCATTGCTTGTTAGTCAGAGACACACATACAAAGTTGCCAAGTCTGGGGTTAGAACACATACCTAACTACTTTATCACACTATAGCAGTACGCAGTTACAGGACACGCTACAGAGATTACTAAACTGCTACCTTCCCAGAGTTGTATTTCTAGGTGAGTGACATCAGCAGCCTTTTCAAAATTGAGTATATGAATTGTATGGAGTGTGAGTGGCCTAAAAAGCATTGCTCTGTACTCAGTCAGACACAGATTCACACACAAACACACACAGACACATTTGCCAGGTCTGGGGTTAGAACACCTATCTAACTACTTTATCACACTATAGCAGTACGCAGTTACAGGATGTGCTATGGAGATTACTGGGCTATGACTTTCCCAGAGGTGTATTGCTAGGTGTGTGACATCAGCAGCCTTGGCAAAGTTGAGTATATGAATTGTACAGAGTGTGAGTAGCCTAAAAAGCATTGCTTGTTAGTCAGAGACACACATACAAAGTTGCCAAGTCTGGGGTTAGAACACATACCTAACTACTTTATCACACTATAGCAGTACGCAGTTACAGGACGCGCTACAGAGATTACTAAACTGCTACCTTCCCAGAGTTGTATTTCTAGGTGAGTGACATCAGCAGCCTTTTCAAAATTGAGTATATGAATTGTATGGAGTGTGAGTGGCCTAAAAAGCATTGCTCTGTACTCAGTCAGACACAGATTCACACACAAACACACACAGACACATTTGCCAGGTCTGGGGTTAGAACACCTATCTAACTACTTTATCACACTATAGCAGTACGCAGTTACAGGATGTGCTATGGAGATTACTGGGCTATGACTTTCCCAGAGGTGTATTGCTAGGTGTGTGACATCAGCAGCCTTGGCAAAGTTGAGTATATGAATTGTACAGAGTGTGAGTAGCCTAAAAAGCATTGCTCTCTATTCAGTCAGACACACACACACACACAGACACACACACACACACACACACACACACACACACACACACACACACACACACAGATTCACACACAGTTGCCAGGTCTGGGGTTAGAATACCTACCTAACTACTTTATCACACTACAGCAGTATGCAGTTACAGGACACGCTATGGAGATTACTGGGCTATGACTTTCCCAGAGGTGTATTGCTAAGTGAGGTACATCAGCAGCCTTGGCAAAGTTGAGTATATGAATTTTACGGAGTGTGAGTGGCCTAAAAAGCATATCTCTCTACATAGTCAGAGACACGCACACAAACACACACTCACACAGTTGCCAAGTCTGGGGTTAGAACTACTACCTAACTAGTTTATCACTACAGCAGTACGCAGTTATGGGACGCGCCATGGGGATTACTGAGCTACAGTTCTCCCAAAGGTGTATTTCACATTGGATGACCTTAGCAGGCTTGTCATGATACTGCTATGGGGAGGGTGGTATGTACATGGGCCGTAACCCATTCATGTAGGGGTTGATATGCCACATGCGGGCACCAATGGGGGCATATGCCACAGGTACGTGTATACAGCTACTAGGTGACTACTTCCTTGTACAGAAATGTTGCACAGTTGGCACATGCACCACATAGTCTGTCATGCTGACAGATACTGGTGGCTAGTATCTGCAGTGAGTGACAACTGCACCTCATGTGTTTGGGGCCCTTTGGCTGTGTGCTAGGTGGGACAGGGCCAGATGGCTCCGTGTCACAGTCACCCTCTTCCAAACATCTATGTCCATCTACCTTTGGCTTATTATAGTGTGTTGTCCTTACAGATAAGTCTGTATTCCTATCCACTGTGTGTGCAAGACAGGAGTGGTGCATACTGACATGTGTCTGCAATAAGAACTGCAACTGCCAGATATGTCTGGTTCACTGGTGTTTGCAAACATGGTCTTCATGTGTTTAAGTGTGTGAGCATGCCCAGTATGACCTTTCAGTATGTTGTTGACTGGCATTGCCTTCATTCCTCTAAGTGTGTGAGCATGCCCAATATGGACATCTATATTGCATGTGTGGATCAAGTCCAGGTAGTTTGTACTGCGGTGCTAACCTTTGTGTTGTTCACCGACAGGTAGCATGCTGTGTCTGCAGGGTATACATCGGTCATTTGGCATTGACTGTTGCTACATTTCTGCATAGTGGGGGAGGGACACCTGACTGTTTCTACATTTCTACACAGGAGTGGGGGGGGCACACCTGACTGTTACTATAAGTTTACATAGGATGGTGGGGCACACCTGACACTTTTACACATTTGCTAGAACTGTACTGGTATGTCGGGTACACCATTTCAGTCTGTAGTCTTGCCTATCGTGCTGGCTAAATGCATACCAGTGTACTACAGATCTTAGCTTTAACTACCTACATATTAGTTTCTGACTTCCTAGCCTTCACAACTTACATCCAACTGCCTGGCCTGATGTAGTCTGTCTGTGTAGGCCTGGGGGAGGGGTTACCCATAGGGCTCATTCAGAGGCCATAGTACAGCATTTGTTTGTGTTTGGCTACACCTATCCTGCTGGCTGTGACTGTTGTTGGGTATGTACCCCCCCCAACTGGCATGTGTGAGTCACTTACCTTGTGGGTGTCCCAGAATTGAGGGTGGTGCTGCAGGGCTGGCTATGTTGGATGCACATAGTACACTCCCTATACATGGTTGAGCACAGGTAGTGTCATGTCTGGCATCCCTTTTACTGTATGTGCGAGTCGAAGAGAGGTGTTATTCCTGGGTTCCTACTGTGTCGGTGCATGTGCTATGCATTGCCTCTTTGCCAAGGCCAGGGCATACTGGGCATGGCTCCTTCTCCCTACTAGGGCAGGCTCAGGGTGTTCTTCCTCCGAGTCACTCTGTGCCTGTACAGGCCTTGGCACTGATGGGGGGGCTGTGTGGTCTTGCCCTGTGCTGTTCCTGCTGCAGCTGTTTCCACAGGATCATATTGTGTAGCATGGCACATACAAGGACAATTTGGGTACATGTAGTTGGTGAGGACTGCAGGGCTCCACCGGATGTGTCCAGGCACCAGAACCGTGACTTGAGCATCCCAAACACATGCTCTATTATGATTCGTGTTTGTGCGTGTGCCTCATTATGGAGTTCTTGTTCGTGTGTGTGTGCATTTCTGATGGGTGTCATCAGCCATGGCTCCAGTGTGTATCCAGCATCCCCCACTAGGTGACCATGTGCGATGTCCACATTGGCAAATGTCTGGTACAGCTATGTCAGATGCCAGATGTGGGAATTGTGGTAGCTTCCAGGGCAGCCAGCACACACATTCATTATTATGCCCTGGGCATCACACATGACCTGGCAGTTGATGGAGGGGAAGCCCTTGCAGTTGATGTAGACCCTACCCCGCTCACCTGGTGGTGCTTTCATGCATATGTGCATGCAGTCTATTGCACCCACTACCTCAGGGTATTCTGCTATTTGGTGGAAGAGATGCATATTGCTGGCCAACACCTCACAGGTAATGGGGAAATATACATGCTCACCGACATGTGCTGACATGACATCCAGGAACTGATGGAGTACCATGGATGCTGATGCCTGTGAAATCCCCATCATATCCCCAGTTGGCCTTTGGAAGGTACCTGTAGCTAGTATTCTTAGACCTACACATACCTTGGTACCCCCTGGGATGGGTTCCCCTCTGTTAGTTCTGTGTGTAAGGCGTGGCCGGCACAGCTCAACAATTTGTTGTAGGAGGTCCCTGTCCACCCTATAGCGCTCCACTATCTCTAGCTCATATAACCCTTGGTAGGTTATCCTGGGTCTATACACTCTTCTCTGTCTCATCACTGTGGGTTGCTCAGCAGCATTCACATCCTCACCACCCTCAGCCTCTTGCACATGCTGGTTTATGATAGCAAAAACAGCCCCTGACATTTTTTCTCTTGCTTTTGTTTTGTAAAATTTCTCCATCTGTATACACCGGTGGTGCAGAGGTTTTGGGAAAAACAAGGGGGAAAGGTGTTTGCATAGTTTATAGTGGTGTGCTGGGCTGAGCTGGGCTGCTGCCTGTGTAATTGGCTGTTTCTGATACATTTCACCTGTCAGCTAAGCTAGTTCGCCTTGATTACCTTCCTACTGCTGTTTTCCCTTCCCATTGCCTCCCTGTTTAAGCCTGTGTGTGCGCCTCAAAAATGGAGTGCTCAAATGTGCACAGAGCTGCTATTTCCTGGTTTAACTTCCTTTTTCTTTCTGTAAAACCCGGTGCACGGCACGCACGCCCGCTTACACTTTGAAATGTGTGCTAGGCAGTTTGGACACACCTCTAGCTTAGCTGTGCAAAGCTAGGAGCAGTCCCGAGCCACAGGGCTCCAATCCACTTACAGTATTCCTGACACCCCCCCATGATGTCACCTATATCCTAGTCTTGCACCCAGCTATTTATACTCTTACACTCTTGGGACCTGCCTCACACCCTGGGGAAATCTGGGATTCACTATACTTCCCCTCATTTGCATAGCATTGCCTGCTAATGCATAGTTACATGTCCCAAACTGAGCCTCCCCCCTTAGCAACCATTACTCACTGGTCAGGTTGTCTTATGCCTGCCACTGACTTGCATGGCAGAATACTGCTTTTAGTTAGAATGCTCATTATAAGTTTATTTTTTTATATCCCCTCCCCGATCCTGGTTGCGCACCGCTGCCCTATGCTTAAACAGCCGAGATCGGCGGGAAAAAAATAATAAAAGTTGATTTTTTTATTTTTGAAACAGTTTGTAATGCCATTGGCCTTATACTTGGCCATTGGCATGCTTCCTCAATGATATGCAGCCTTTATTTGGAGCTGTCATAGCTCCGTTTTTTAGTTTGCAGAAATGTACTCGGTTACTAACCGAGTACATTTCTGCAGACTGCAGTCATCCTGCACTGACAGCTGACAGCTTCCTGGATAGCAAATTACCATCATTTGCATGGTTTTCACCTGCAAATGAGGGTAATTTGCATACAGGAGCTCGGTCCGTGCAGGATTAGCCTAAGAGCTCACGTGCACGTCCCAGGAGCTTGTTCCTGGATCGCACGTCGGCCATATTGCCAAAAATAGCTCTTAGACTAATCCTGCACGCTATTAAGGGCTTTCTAAATCTGAAGGATGGTAAGTAAAAAATACCAGCAGTAACTTTAAATGTGATTTTATTGGGAAATTGAGAATATGAAAACAAGGTTAAATAAATAAAAGTGCAATGCAGAAACATAACTTATACTTCACACTGGTGGAATTTTGACAAATACACATATCAAAATAAATAAATTAATACAAAAATATCTAAACAAAAGAGAATGTTAAAAAGTACCTCAGTATAACAGAACCATACAAGAATATTAGCTCTCATGTTGGCTTATAGTAAAAGCTTTAATATTAAAAATCACATTTTGGTTACAATCTTTAAAAAATATTATTCCGTCACATTGCAAGCAATAAAACTGCAATTCAATAAAAAATGTGATTTTTTTTTTTTTTTTGCTTCTTCTGAATGCTCTGAACAAAAGTTGAAGAGACACATGCTTTGCACACTCATAACAGTCATTACTTGTGACTATGCTTCACAGATACCACTGAAGCAAAAGGCAGATATCAAGCTGTGAGCTAATAAAAACAGCTTTTGGGAAAGAAAAGATCCCAGAGTAAAATGAATTTTCAACAAAGCAGCCTATTAAAAAAAAATCCAAAATAGTATATGACCTGCACTTTTCTAGTGCTAAGAAGGGCAACAGAGAAAAGGTACATTAAAGATCAGTAGTGAAAAATGAAAGTATATATGAAAATGGCTTAAGTGTGCTGTATATATTAATGATATACAACACATGTAGAACTCTAGGCACTGCAATTAATATATCCTAACAAGCTTGAAATGGAACCTATCAGTTTGCTAACTTGCATGAAAAGACAAAGATATAAAGGAAAGCTTCTGTAAATTACTCAGTAACATAAAGGGCTATTTTCTTTACCTGTATGAGGTAGGGACATTAGGATATGTTGACAAACTGGAACAAAAAAAAACAATAAAAATCAATAAATCAGTAAATGTATGAGTTTGTTTAATCCACCACATTACTTTGCCAGCTTTAAATAACTTCACCAAAAATGTTTCATGCTTTAACATCATATGAAGTGTTACCTATTACAAAAGAGTTTCAAATTATTGATTTTAAATTTCATTATTTGGAATATAAATGGATTTAAGGATGGAAACATGCCCTTTATTTATTTTTTTTATTTTTTGTGCAAATTGACATAGTGATCAGAAAGAAAGCTTTTAGAATATACACTTTTCTATTAAAAATAAAAAAAAATACAAGTAAAAAGCATATATACATGATTCACATGCATGCTAATCACTGGGGAAGCCTACTACCAAAGAAGGTGTACAAAATATAATTCGCAGACAATAACACAACAGGATAACATAACAGGAATGCTATTACATATCAACAAAGTTGACATTTCATGACCTATATACAGACTGGCAAGAGACATGCATTGCATTGCCTATGTGATTCAGAGACAAGCCTACTGGACACCGGAATCTTTAGTGGAAACCATGCAGCAATGCAAGAAATAAAAGGTACTAACCAGGAAGGACCATTGCCCAACCATCTAAA
Organism: Protopterus annectens; assembly: GCF_019279795.1. Lineage (NCBI taxonomy): Eukaryota > Metazoa > Chordata > Ceratodontiformes > Protopteridae > Protopterus > Protopterus annectens. The sequence goes on along the minus strand of NC_056743.1, from coordinate 770,776,771 downwards.
GTACAAACACCAGTGATGATGATAATAAACAGTGGTCACAACACCTGTACATATAACACTACATTTCACCAGCCAGGAAACAATCGATCCACAGAAATGAGCATGTAGCATACCACGGTCATAGACATGAACTTTCATGCCACTAGTACATATACAGACCAATAGCACTACACAGAAGTATGTATTCTGGTGCATAGCATGGGGCATGGCAATTATACTGTCTTAATACTTCGATAAAACACACAACCCATGAAGTACAGAGACCATATAAGAGACAAATATAGGCTGTTACTGTGGAATGCGTAATGTTGTTAATGCAGTTCACATTTTTTCTGAACTGTAGCCCTCACTATTGTGTACAAGGTATGTAGTGTATTTGATCACTGTTCAGCCTGATCATCATGGAGCTACAGGGTAAGGAGAGAAACACACACCAACAGCCAAGCATAAGTACTCCCACTTGTGTACACATACATGCATGTGTGCATACATGTACACATATACACACAATCGCACACATATACACACAAACACCCATGAACATGCATGAATACACACTCATAATAGACACATTAATGCAGACATACAAGTATGTGCATACATGTGCAACACAAACACACACACTCACTCACTCACACAAACAAACACACATATACTTCTCACAAACAAATGTGTAGCATTAGCTCAGTGATTGAATGTAAGACTGTGTGTGTGTGTGTGTGTGTGTGTGAGTGTATGTTTGTGTATGGGGAGAGGTACCTTTAGGCCATATCTGCACCATCAGTGTATGTTTGTGAGAGATACCTTGAGGCAGTGTCTGCAATGTCATTGCATTTCTCGTCAACCATTGACAATTGTGCTGGTATGGACCAACATAATCCTTTGTGCAGCTGCAGGTGCCTTTCCCCAACCTCCTATTGCACTCATCTCATAACAACTGATAGTTCTGGGAAGATGTGTACACAGCTAGCACATAATGGGCACCCAATATCAGCAAAGCAGTTTGCTTTGGCTCATCTGTGGTTCTCTCTCTTTCTCTCTGCCTGTGTTTCTCTCTCTTCTTTTATTACAAATGCACCAATAAATGCTCAGGATAGTGCTACTAACACATAATGATATAGTTAATTATTTTCTGTATGTGACAAAATGCAAATGCCTTGGAGAGTGCAGATATGACTTGGTCTCTAGAGATACTAGGTAGAGAACTAGTGTCGGGTATGTTTTGGGATATGGCAGGTGGGAATAGGGGGTGAAATTTGTGCCAAATCTGTCAGCTAGCAGGTTGACAATTTCCTCCAATATAGTGTGAGTGATACCATCTACTACAAGTTTGGCACATAGGTGGGCAGCCCCTTTTAGATTTCTGATGTAGTTAGAGAATGCCTTATGATTGTCCTTGGCTACGGATGCTATTTTAGCTTCATAATTATCTTTAGAGTACTTTACAAGACTTATGATTTGCTTGTTCAATCTGTGGAGGGAATGTTTCCTCTGTAGAAGCAGTTGCCTCTTACTCTTGGATATAAGTTTCTTCCTTTTGTTATACAATCTGTTTATACTAGATGTCCACCAAGGTGGCTTGTTTTTTTTGGGAGGGCCTGATTTTAATCCAGTCAGGTAGAGCTGAGTCTATACAGTTGCTAAGATGATTATACAGGGCATTTGTGTACACCTCTGCATGAAGTCATTACTGCCTGCGATTACAGGGGGTATAAAACTTTTTATACCATCACTTAGTAGACTGTAGTTTGCTTTGGAGAAGTTTGTTAGTATTTGTATATATATTAGTATATTGCTCTGACCTTACCAGGGAGGGCATCACACAGGGGGCAGTGCAGTGAGCACCCATGTTGGTGAGCACTATGTCAGGGACATTAGTGCCCCTTCTGAAAGTGCAGACTATCTGTTCCAGAGCATTTGCACTAACAAATTCCAGGAACCTCTGGGTGAGCATGTTTGAGCTTGTGTATGTTACCCAGTCAATGGAGCTAAGGTGTTGGGCTGTATGGCAAGTGGTTCCAGATAGGCATTGTGGTTTTCTTGGTTCATGGAGGAGGACCTATAGCTAGCAGTGATGTGGTAGGGTGTTTTGCCTATAGTTATTTGGGCATGGAGTAGTTCCAGAGAGTCATACTGTTTGACTAGTCTCAAGGTGTACTTGGCTTTAATGAAGATGGATATTCCTCCACCTTTGGTTCCTTCATGCTCATTCTGAGGTTGCAACATGTAGAAATCACTGTAGCCTTGCACAACTGGGGTGCTCTCCATAGCCTTGAATCATGTTTCAATGACTGCACAGACATCAGCATCTTCTAAGGTGAGGAGTGCTTCAAGGGAGTACAGTTTCGTGTTTAGACTCCTAGCATTAAGCAGCAGAACCTTGAGTTTGTCTCGAGTGGATATTGCTATGTTGGAAATTTTGTTGTTTTGACATTGTCTACAAAAGGCACTATGGGGGAGGCAAGCACTTTAGCCAGTGTCCAAAAGCCTAGGGGAGACAGGTGCAGACCATCTCTGGCAAAGCAGCATGGCATGTCGACCATGTCTTTCCAGGCTGACAAATACTGGATCACCCTGGACTGACACCAGAGGCTAAGCCAGTTGTTGAAGTCACTCATTTTTTGTTTATATTGTGGCATCATCCTGGGTGTAGGTAAAATGTTGCTTAGGGAAAGGGTCATACCTGCATGGGACACATAATCTGAGTGTTCAGTCATGTCTGTCTTCATGTAGTCCAGGGAGGTACATCTCAAGTCATTCACACCAACTTGGACTATGACAGAATCATAACCATACTTGTTGAGTGACCTGAGTGCATGTGTGATCTGACGGATCCTGGCACCAGATAGGCAGATGACCGTGACCTTCTCCTTGTCCAGCCTGGTGAGGGTGACATCTGTGTGTCTTACTATGGAGTCTCCAATGACCAAGACATTAGGTTTTGAGGTGTTTTGCCTTAGGGGTTTATTTGGTGAGACACTTATATGTATATTGTTATGTGCAATGGTTTCTATACATGTTGAGGTGTATGCAGATAATTTCTGCTTTGAAGGTCTTTGATCTTTTGCTAGGCTTCTAGTGAGTACCTCTGTGTATGCTCGTAGGTTCATAGGTTCATAGTACGATAATAGGCTATTAGCCCGGAGTCCCTTTTAAGCCTAGCAAAGAATTTCACCCATGTTCCCACAAAGTCAGCATGTGTTTTCCCTGTCCAGCAGGGAAACAGGTGGGCTCCCAGGGGTATATTTTCTGTTTCCCATCCAGTCGTCCAGGCTTCTCTTAAAGAGGGCTAGTGAGGTACTTTGCTTGACATGGAGAGGAAGTATATTCCACAGATGGGGGAGTTGTTGGGACACAAATCTATCCCACCATCAAGTTCTGTTAATGTCACAGACCAGGTTGAGACATTGCATGTAGGCTGCTCGAGTGGAGTTTGACTTACGGATATGCAGCAACTCCATGTAGGCTGAGTCTGAGACGACCTTGTATGTCAAACACAGGCCACCTCTAAGCAGTTTGTATGACACTGAATACAGGGGCAGGGCTTTTAGCCTATCTGTACAGGATAGGTGTTTGAGACCCTGGATTTTCCTGGTCAGGAACCCCTGTGGTCTCTCCAACTGCTGCATGTAATTAGCAAGGTACATGCCAAAGAGGGCAATGTACTCGATAATGGATCTGATAAGGGAGGAGTACAGGGATGTTATGACCTCCTTGTTTCTGGATGAAATACCCTTACTTATGAGGTGGGCCAGGTAGAAAACCTTCCTTACGATAGAGGCAACATGGTGGTCAAATGTCAGGTTGCTATCAACTCTGGGTGCCCAAGTCCCTCACAACTGATTTTGTGCTTAGTACACTGTAATTAATGTGATAATTAACGGGGACACTATTTTCCCCAAAAGGGATAATGATGCATTTCTTGGTATTCAGTTTGAGGCCACGCTTCTGGCACTAGTCATTAGTTTGGTTAAGGCCCTCTTGGAGAATGTTCACATCACTAAGGAACTTTATGACAGTGCCCAGCTTGCAGTCATCTGCAAACTTGGTCAGCCACAGACCACTGGTTTTGGCTTGCACCTCAGAAAAGTATATCTCAAACAGTAGAGGCCCCAAGACCAATCCTTGGGGTATGCCCCTTGTTACGGGTCTACTATTAGAGGTGGCTTCCCCTATTTTGACTGAGTGAGTTCTATCAGTGAGCCACTTCACTACCCTGGTAACATATGAGTTGATGCCTAGATGGGAGAGTTTATTATGCCTTAGTGGGAATAGTGTTGAATGCTTTAGCTAGGTCAAGGTAGGCAGTGTACACTGTCTTGACCTCATCCATAGCTTTGGTGACTGTTTCAAAGAAGGTGACCATGTTTAACAGGCATGATCTCCCTTTGACAAAGCCAGACTGTGTGGGATCAAGCATTTGGAGGTTGCCATGTTGCAATGTCCTTATATATAAGGTCCATGATAATGCGTTCCATGGCCTTGTAGATCAGGCTAGTTAGACTGAGGGACCTATAATTGCCTGTGTCAGTGGATGCTCCTCCTTTGTGCAGAGGGATGACAGTGGCTGTCCTCCATTCTGCTGGGACAAAGCCGGTGCACAGGCTTTGGTTGAATAGGGTGCCTAGTGGCGCTAAGAGCTCTTGCCTGAGTTCATGTAGGACACAACCAGGGATGTTGTCAGATCCCATGGAGGCTGTATTTTTTTGCTTTGAGAGGGCCTTAATAACCTGCTCCCTGGTGATGAGGGCAGGGGGGTAGATGCTGGGGATGTCCTGGTTTATTGATGGGGGGACAGGGAGGTGAAGTTTTCACTGAACTTGTCTGCTGCAGGTTGGCTATATCTATGGCGTTTGTGTATGTGGTATTCTTGACCACCAATTCAGAGCAGATTTGGGAGTTACCTTTGAGATTGCGGACGTATGTAAAGAAGGCTTTGTGATTGCCCTTAGTGGATGTGGCCAATTTGGACTCAAAGTTAGCCTTAGAAGATTTCACTAGTGACCTTATTTGCTTGTTCAGACAAAGGAGAGATTGCTTCAAAGGGTTTATGTGTTCTGTCCTGAACTTGTCTGACAGGTGATGTGCATGAGCTGACAACTTCTTTGATGCCTTGCTTTTTGTTATGTGAATTGATTGTTTCCAAACTGATAGTGTAATTACATTCTTTCATATATGGTATTTGTTTGTTTCAGGATTAAGTGGTTGTCAGTACACATGAGGCAAATACTATGTTGCCTCTGGATGCCCAAATCAATCAGGCTAGCCAGAGAAATGGTGGGAAAGTGACCATCCATAATGGCAGGTTTATACTTTGGTACTGTTAGGGAGTGGGTAAGTTAGATCAATTCATGATGTAGGAATAATAGAGGAGTTTATTCTGTTGACAGTTTAGGGTGAAGAGCTGTGGTAATGCTGCTCAGTGCACAGTTGAATTGCCTGCAGAGCAACAGGGAACTTGGGAGAGTTCTACTGACAGACATTTTGGGAAAATTTAAGTTTCCAGGCATTTGTATCTATACAGGGGAGAACTAATCCCCATTGCACAATGCACAGCTAATTTCAAATGCAAGGCTTAAAGACATGTGAAATTCAACAGTTTTAAGACAAACTACCAATGGGAAAGCCTCAGACTTAGCCTTTCTCCAGCAATCCCTTACTTAGATGGAACCTGAGCTACACACTTCAGCCACAAGGGTGCAGGGAGGCCCTCCTAATGTAAGATGGCTGGTTTAGAGCACATTGATACCAAACAGTCTAGATTCAGCAAGTGTGAATCTATCCTATGCTGTATAAGGTATTTTTATGGAATCTGCTCTGGCTGCTTATTTGGTCCCATATAAGGTTTAAAATATTTGTGTTCCTATATTTTGGCCTGCTCAGTCTGAGTCCCCACAATCTAAAGGAGCTTCTGGTCCCCTAAAGTTCAGTTAGCTCCTAGTGCTGTTCATCCCAGGAGCTGTTAGAGGCTCTGGATGTTTCTACATTATAAATGGATACACCTGAAGGTTGCTGACTTTCCTATTAGACACCTTGTCTCTGGAATGTTCTTCTTTACTGGTTTATGTGAGTCTCCCATGCTGACTAGCTTTAAAAGGTCTAGGAATACAAACGTTTTCTTCAGTTGACTAATACTAAGTCAAGAATTGATAGAACAGTGATTCTTAATAAATTTTATATTTTTGGGGGTAGAGTTGACAAAATGGACGCCATTAGGCACACTTTGTTACAATGTCAACCATAAAAGTTATAACTAGGAAATGGAAACATCAGGCTTTTCCAACCATGCATGAGTTAAAATATATTGTAGATAAGGTAGAGACAAGAAAAAGAAGAAATGCAAAGAAGAAACCCCTGGCAAAATATGCATTTACAAGATTACTCTGGTATACATACAAAGATTCATAGGTTCATAGGTGTGTACTAGCCTAATGGCCCTGGAGCCTTTAAAGCATAGCCCGTAGAATATTTGAAATCCCTGTGCAAAGTAGAGGATATCTTTTAAATAATTTCTCGAGAAATTAATGTTTGCCAGAAATTAGGTTATAATGGGATTGAACAGAATGTACTGGTAGGACTGAATTGCTTTGAACAGAATGTACTGTTAGGACTGAATTGCTTTCTGAGAACTATACTAGAATGGTGTTTAAATAATGTGGCATCTGAATGCTTGTATGTTTTGTTTGCTGTGTACACTTTTGGGTGTAAAATGTGGGATGAGCCTAAAAATGGTCCAGTGGGATCAGTGATCTAACAAACAAATAAAAAGAAAAGTATTGAACCCATTTTAGTGAAACTTATAGTTAATTATTAGAGGTAATTATGGGTGCTGTGGAGGAAGGGAGGAGTTCACATCTCTGTTTTTTCTGTGCTGTTGATAAGTCTAGCTTCAATGAAACAGATGAGCTGGAGCTTGACAAAAGGCCACTCTTTCATCTGCTTGCAAACCCCCTTTAGACACATCTATTCACTTTGGCTTTTGACCAGCTGAGGTCATTACTGCTTTTATTCATTTTAAACATTTAACATTACTGTTTATTTGTCTCTTGCCATACCCTTTTAAATGTTTTTACTTTATGTGGACTTATTATATAGTGCTTGTGAAAGAAACATTTAAATAAAATGAATATGAATTTGAAATATCTGCCATATGATCAAGATGAAGCTGTGAGAGCCTGTGAATATCTCAAATAACTTCAAAGGAGTTAAAAAAACATCTGTGAATATAAAATACTTTACTAATTATCACTTTTCCAAACATGGGTGATGGTAAATTTGCCCATGCGTTACCATCATGAGCAAATTTCAGTGGGAGCAGCCAAATTTACTTTTTCTAGTAGGTAGCCAGTAATCTGTATTTATTTAGTACTTTTGTACATTCCCCTCCTCTGCTTCTAACCCCTCAGTCCCATTCCTCAAATTACTTTCTCAGGGTTGTAGATGAGGACAGCATATAACAGCATTGCGGAATATTTTTTTTTGAAAACTTTGGAAACAAACCTTTGAATGTGGAGTAAACTGTGGCAATCAGGTTGCAGGGAATGCAGTGACATTTTATGACTGTCACACCACACTTCACTGTATATAACTCAAGCTCTCTGCTTCAGACAACCGGTGGGCAGTACATTGTAAAACAGTAGATTAAAGGTAAGGGTGGGAGAAGGTGGGAGATATTGCTGCTGGACATTGGAAGCGAAAGACTGTCCTGTGAAGGGCTACTTCAACCAATGTAGACAGTAACTCACACAGCAGCAGAGCACATGTAGAAAGCCATAACTGCATCCAAAGGAGGTGAATGACATGCAGGTGTATTCTTGGGGTTTTGCAAGCTACTAGCAGACACAATCGTAGCAATATGTGTGCGCCATGATCCACAGAGGCACTGACACCATGACTTGTATGGATGTTGTTGCCTGGATCCTGTATGGATATTGTTCTCAGGATCCCTGTAACAAGTGAAGCAAAAGGGGATGGTAATATAGTGACCATAAGCAACAGTGCTACTCAAAGGTATGAGAGTGGACCAAGCTGTGACTGACCACAGGGAAGCTGTATATCACAATGTGTATACACAACTCAGAACAGTTCAAACAATGACACATGTACAATATAGGTACAACATGGGAGCAGTAGCTGACTGTGAATTATGGCTGGAGCAGTTTGCAGTGTGAGCACACTACATACAACAGATGCATCTCATACTTGATATGCACCACACAAGATGCATGAAATACAATCATGCATCCACAAGGAGGAACAGTACACAATTGCCCAGTATACCACAGGGTGGCAGCAGCATGTCACAAAGAAGTGAACAGCCTATTATTTGTGCAACACCTTCCATAACTGCAGTGCCTTGGATAGAAAGAATTAAAACACTTATGTATAGCATTGCAGCCCTCTAAATTACAAAGGGCTATATATATATATATATATATATATATATATATATATATATATATATATATATATATACATAGGTGTTGAATTACATACAGAGACACATTGAAGAATTAAAAAAAATCAGAAGGTAGACAGCATATGAAATTTAAAATCATATTTGTAACAAATCCAAATAATGACATAACAAAAACAAATAAGAAACTAGAAAACACAAAGGCCAAATAACAGGCACTTAACTGGGATGTGATATTCCTATGTCTCAGAAATCTGGGTTACATAATTTTAAGACTTCTTCTTTTTTTGGCTGCATCCATTAGGGGGTCGCCACAGCAGATCAACTGTTTCCATTTCTTCCTGTCCTCTGCATCTTGCTCTGTCACACCAACCACCTGCATGTCCTCTCTCACCACATCCATAAATCTTATCTTAGGCCTTCCTCTTTTCCTGTTACCTGGCAGCTTCATCCTTAGCATCTTTTTCCCAATATACTCTGCATCCCTCCTCAGCACATGTCCAAACCAACATAATCTTGCCTCTCTGGCTTTGTCTCCAAACCTTCCAACCTGGGCTGACCCTCTAATATACATATTCCTAATCCAGTCCATCTTCGTCATATCCAGTGCAAATTCTAACATCTTCAACTCTGCCACTTCAAGTTCTGACTCCTGCCTTTTTGTCAATGCCACTGTCTCCAACCCATATAACATAGCTGGTCTCACTACCCTCTTGTAGACCTTTCCTTTCATTCTTACTGGTACTCGTCTGTCACAAATCACTCCTGACACTCTTCTCCACCCACTCCATCCTGCCTGTACTCTCTTCTTCACCTCTCTTCCACACTCACCATTACTCTGAACTGTTGATCCCAAGTACTTAAACTCATCCACCTTCACCACCTCTACTCCCTGCATCCTCACCATTCCTCTATCCTCCCTCTCATTCACACATATATATTCTGTCTTAGTCCTGCTGACCTTCATTCCTCTTCTCTCTAGAGCATATCTGCACCTCTCCAGGGTCTCCTCCACCTGTTCCCTACTCTCACTACAGATCACAATGTCACCTGCAAACACCATAGTCCACGGAGACTCCTGTCTGATCTCGTCTGTCAACTTGTCCATCACCATTGCAAATAAGAAAGGGCTCAGAGCTGATCCTTGATGTAATCCCACCTCCACCTTAAACGCATCTGTCACTCCCACCGCAGACCTCACCACTGTCACACTACCCTCGTACATATCCTGTACCACTTTTACATACTTCTCTGACACTCCCAACTTCCTCATACAATACCACAACTCCTCTCTAGGCACCCTGTCATATGTTTTCTCTAAATCCACAAAGACACAATGCAACTCCTTCTGACCTTCTCTGTACTTCTCCATCAACACTCTCAGAACAAACATCGAATCTGTAGTGCTCTTTCCTGGCATGAAACCATACTGCTGATCACTAATCATCACCTCCCTTCTTAACCTAGCTTCTACTACTCTTTCCCACAACTCCCATAATAACATAATATAATATAATATATAATATATATAATAATATTTTATATATATATATATATATATATATATATATATATATATATACACATATATTTATATAATTCCCATAACAGAATTTTAAGACTATAAAGGTAAATGACATCAAAAATAACTTTTCACGTCCCATTTTTTGTGGTGTGTTCAACCACTTCCCCCATGGAAAGGGCTTCTTCCCAGTAACCATTTGAAATGAGCAAAAGATTGGACTTCTATATACTAAGTCAAATTCTCAGAATATTCCCTTTTCTCTGAGGTATGGAGATCTTGGTGTTGGTATATATATATATATATATATATATATATATATATATATATATATATATATATATATATATATATATATATATAAGTTCGGGGGATGTGGGGGAGATTCACCTTTCTCCAGATTTTTAGTCTTTTTCTTTGGCTTTTCAGCACTCTGCAGTTCAAGTGCCGACATTTCAATAGGGAGCCTGTTTACCCTTTTTCCTATTGCTGAGTCACTATGACTCAAAACATATTTGATGCCAGAGTTGCACAATTTAGAACTCTAGCACCCATTTTGTAGTATGCTTCTTATTAACTATCTATAAAAGAAGCGGTGAACCATCTGCAGGGCAATCTACAGGCAGCACTAATGGCAAAAAATGGTTCAGAAATTAGCAAGTATAATTTTTCAATTATTCTCCCTCCACTTTAGACAATTCACTTCAACTGACTCCATTATTTGTCAGTCACTAACTCTCCAATTACATTTTATACTTTGCTATTTTAAAATGTATTATTAAAACTGTTGTAGCCTTGATGCTAATGTAAACCTTGTTGATAATGTTACTGTAAATAAATGTCATATCTTGCTTGTTGCTGTCTAAACAGCCTAGTTTATGGTTGAAAAAGATCTTACCAGTTTGTCTACCAAGTTAACAAATTTAAATGAATACCCAGCAAAATAACCAAGCAACCAACCAACTAAATAAACAAACAAACAAAAAAAAAAAAAACAAATACATACATATACACATACATAATAATCCTTTCCTGGGTGATTCAGATGTGGCACACTTTACAGGAGTCTACTACTAAAAAATGATTGTTGGTGTGAGTGAGCAGTCTTACTTCTGTCTTGACAGTATACTGAGATGACTCAAAGCCTTGAAGATATTTTCCCAAACAGTGTGACATGGTCATGTAGTGATACCCTCTCATCCTGCTTATGATTTCATACAGAGACATAAGGTGTCCGCTGCATGTCACCTATCGTTCCAAACTCAGAATTTCTTGCTCTTTATTATGTGATAGTCTGCCAATAAAAAAATCTCTCTATTGCTTAATTCATCTCTCCTTAACTGGCCTTCCAATGGCTGTCAATAATGTAAGCAAGGTTAAAACTATTAAAGTTGGAAATCTTCTTGCAGAGACCGTATACAGACTTTGTAGACAGTATGTCTGTGGTATGCATAATGGTAGAGCTACTGTTGTGGTACTGTTTCACTTAATTCCATATCTGTTTCTACCTTCTTCTCCTTCATAATTTAGACAGGCCATTTCAGAGGCATTTTTGCCATATTATTGTCTTCACTCTGTTTACAAGTTAATGCTAATAGAGTAGAAGTTAGACTCTTCCTGATTCCTTGGCAACAACCACATCAAAGCCTGCTGGTGCACTTTGTATTCCTCGTTCAGAACTTCTGCATCACTGGCTGTGCAAGTACTTGATGGCTATGAAATTACCAACTTCAGCCCACTTCACCTTTTCTAGTGTGCTAAGGTATTTGTCTCTATCAGAGTTATCCAACCTTTTTTGGTTCAGGGGTGACAAATGATTAGGAAAGGTCTGATGGGGCCACATTACTATGATTGACACGTGTACAAAACATCCCATGGTCAGTGCAGAGGAAAAACTGAAAGATAACTGCAGGCTGAATGAGATCACAGTAGGAAGACATTTAAACAAAATCAGCACATGATAATTCAATTACTGTTTCAGTGCAGACAGAAAAACTGAATATCACTGTGAGCAAAATGCCATTAATAGCTATGTCACAATTGCAGGGAAAACATCAAATTTTCTACCTTCAAACAATCCCCCCTCCATCAAATCAACTGGGGTATGCACAGCAGTTATAACACACACACACACACACACACACACACACACACACACACACACACACACACACACAAACACACAAACACACACACACACACACACACACACACACACACACACACACACACACACACACACACACAAAACAAAGATCTGTATACTCAAACTTAGAATAACTCACAGAAGTGAAAATGACTGTACATAATAAAGATAACTATGCAAATAAAACACACACAAAAACACAAAAATGCATCAAAAGCTAAAATAACTCTCTTTCAAATAATATGCAGAATAGCTAAGCATATGCACAATTCACTTATCAACTCATTCATATCAATCAATGAAGTAGGCACAGATTTAGTGTTGGCCATAACAGAAATGGTATCCTAGGCGATGAGCTACCCACTACCACCTTCCATTTCACCTTACCTACTCGTTCCATTTAGCTTACATTTTTCCTTCCTTTTTGTTTGCATATTTTGTCTTAATCTTCAGCTTTTACTTCAATCATGTCAAAACAGCCTGACTAGCCAAATCTGCACTATAATAAGTGTGGAGAAAATAACTGAACGATGCCAGTTGCTTTTCTAGATGCTCTGAGATGCATTTTAGAGCTTTTTCCCCAACCTTTTGATCCAGTGATGCTCTGAACATTAATGACTAAAGTACAAATTCAGTCTTACTGTTCGACTCTGTTGAACCCTGCATCCTTTCAATAAACTCTAACTGGCCAAGGCTGCACAGTAATTATTATGTGAAAAATAAGTACATTAAGCTGGGGGTTTGGGATCTGCTTGGCCTCAGTAAGTTATGTTCATGTTTTTAGATGCTCTGATGTGCATCTTAAAGCTTTTTATTTCCCAACTTTTGATTCAGTGATTTCCTGGACAAAAATAATGACTTAAGGAAAAAAAAATCAGTCTTAGTCTTCAACTTTGCCTTTTCATGGAGCATTTCAACACCAACTAATTGGCCATGACTACAGTGTAACAACTGCAGAAAACTAAGAGAATTAATCTGGGGCTCTGGAGCTGTTAGGCCCCAAGAAGCCATGGGGATTTTAGACACTCTGAGGTGCAAGTTAAAACTTTTTATCTAATGATGGCCTGAGCAAAAATCATGAGAAAGGAAATAAATTCAGACTTATTTTTTTCTTTCAAGGCTTATTGCTCAAAACCAGGATAATGAGCAAATAATATTCTTACATGCTTAGGAAGTTGTCAGAATAACATGTTTTGCAATAACATTCATTTTCTGAAGGATATGCAATAAAACTCAACAGTCTCACATTGTTCAGTAACTTCAACCCTCAACAATTTACCAGAAAACAACTTTTACAAGTAATACACCACAATGAGACAAAATCAGAGATGTTTGACACTACTAGGGACATCTGAGACATACTCCTTATATCTGTCAACCTCTGAGTAAACTAATTATAAAAAAATATAAGGGACATATTCTCAAAATCAGAGACAGATTGAAAATATTGTTACTGAAACTGAATGATTTTTTTTAAAACAAGAAACATCTTTATTAAACTGTCACTTATAACATAGGCATTCATACATTTATATCAATGAAAACAAACCATATAGACATATCTTTAGTTGCAGCATTGTACATCACTTATAATCTATCCAGGCATTGTCAGTCAAACATTACATAGCTGGTTCAACTCATGCCTTCTTTTAAACCTCATTCCTACTCCAAAACATTATTCTGCATGCATTGTTTTCATAATTCCAATTTTTTATGTAATTTGCTCATACGCTTTTCTAAAGATCCCATTTCCAGTTGTTTTTATCTCTGTTATTATATTCACTACTTCTAGTACAGTCAATTTAGACTTTGATTTCCATTTTTTAGTAATTGCTTTTTTTGGCAGCCACCATAATTAGACTTGGCAAGCCCTTACTATGCAGTTCTAATTTGGTACCATAGCTCCAAAATCATTTCCTTAGTTATCCCAATTTGGTCACCCAGTATTTCTGCAAGAGTAGTCTGCAGGGAATTTTTAAAGTCTTAAAACTCAATACACTCAAAAAACAATGTTCCCAATTACCTCTTTCTTCCCCATCACATTTTCAACATTTGCTATCTACCTGAAGAAAAATTATTTTGAGTCTACTTGGGGTATAAAAAAACTATGTCAACACTTCCAAGCAATTTTTCTAAATCTTCTATACTTTGTTGCATATTGGGAGTCATACATATATTCCTGCATTGTTTCTTTGTGAATTGCTTATCCAGTCTCTCTTTCCAATCCTTTCTAACTTCCTCTGATTCTTACAGTTATTCAGTATTTTATACGCTCTACTAATTATCCCTTTTCTTAACAGCAGCTTCTGCTCTAGATTCTACTAAAAACTCTGCCATTGCTGGTCCTTCACTTAGGATCCCCCTATTTCTTTCTCTTGGCCTATAGTATGATATTAATCCTTGATAAGGAAGTCATTATCTAGTCTACAGTCCAAATAAATACTTGGCCACTTCCCATTCTATTACCTTTCCCTCTCTAATTATTTGTCCCAGTACCTTGTTTCCTTTGCCAGTTTTCACCAGTAAATTCCAGCACCCTCTTGCCTGTCGTCTGTATTCCTAACTGCAGTCATCCCTCTCAGCAGAATCTCCTTTCTCCACTCCCATGTTGGCTTACTTCTTAGAATACTTTCTGCTGCTTTATAAACATAATATTCTGTATGGTTATTGTTATTCTCCTTAAGGATCTGCATCCCATTTCTCAGTCTCTTCTTGTTTCTTGAGCTTCTCCCCTGTTTTGTCATCATCCCTTTCCACTTTGAATTATAGCTTTCTGGTTGGGCTATGTATAGGAGCCTTAACTGTGTAGCTCTGTAATATTCCTTCAAATCAGGTAATCACAAACCACCTTGTTCTATTAGAAGGAACAGCTTATCCCATTTGGCGCTTGCCGTCTTTCCCTCCCAGATAAAATCCTTCAGCTCTTTATTACTTGTTATCTACAACTTCTCCTCTGGTTGATAAAAATATGCCTGACCTGTGTATAAAACTTTTTGTTGTGTCTTTCGTTTTTTCTCGGTTAGGGGTCGCCACAGCGGAACTCCAGTCCGCTAATGATTGGTAGTTGATTTTTACGTGCCGAGTTACCAGCCCTGATGCACAACCTTCAACGAAGGTTCACCCATTCACACATGTCTCCACACAGAAGATGCTCTAGCTAAGAATCAAACTGGACAGTGTCTTACTGTGAGGTGACAACACTACCACAGCACCACCACCGCATTTCTCTAAAGGAACTAAAAACATTTTAACTGCTTGTATCTTGCTATCTGTATCCATAAAACAAAGCTTTCATTTTCTCATTTTTTTGTATTATCTTTTGTTTAGTCTCTTCCCACATATCCTTAGCTGCCGTAACAGAATCATTTTAATCCATACTCCTAAGTACTTCATTTTATCATGTTCTCATAAGTATGAGTATTGGTTAAGCAATCATTGTGTGGGTACATAGTTTACATCTGTTACCTTTGTTTTATCTTCATTAATTTTGTATCCCAAAAAGTCTTGAAACCATCTCAAAATGTTCCACAACACTGAAATGTCCTTTTCTAGTTTTATCAGGTATAAAATAATATCATCTGCAAATAAAGCCAGTATTTCTTGACTACCATGCCAATTATATCCTTGAATTTCTGAGTCCCTTATTTTCTCTGCCAATGGTTCTAAATATAACACAAATAACAAAGGGAGAGGACACCCTGCCCGGTTCTTCTGCTCAAATAAAACTTATCAGAGAGGAACCCGCCCACTTTAATTTTTGACTCTGATCCCCCATACATCCTATGTAATGTTTAACATTTTAGTAATAAATTATTAAAGTATTGATTTATTGACAACTGTCTTTACAATATTAGTATACCATATTTGTAAATATGTATATTAATAAGTTATATTTCTCTCAATTTGATGTTATAAGTGTACTTTCTTTTGTTATTTAATTCTAGTAAATGTTTTAATATTTTAACATATATATATATTTTCCACTTGTTTATATATAACATATATTATGTATCTATCAAATTTATATATATATTTTTATAACATTTATATAATAATTTTACAATATGTATATATATATAATTTTGTATATTTTAATATTTCTACATTTTCTTCCACTCATTTTTATCCTATATGGTAAATTTTAAATATTTATTTTAAATTTATTTTTATCTAACCCCTCATATTGTTATACATCTATTCTTTAGTAATACAATTTACATAGTAGCACAGTTAACTAAGGTTTAGTTATAAGAAATATGTTTGAGGTGATTTAGTTTAAGTTTAATTTTAGTAAAATGTATTGTATTGATAATATGTATTTTATCTAACATAATATAATAAATAATTTATGTAGTAATAGTATTATATTATAATATAAACATATATTTTATGGTTATTAATATGCACAGTAGCACTTTAATAAGAGGATTTGAGAAAGGAAACAGCAACATACCAAAGGGTTAAAATTTGGTCCAGACAAGTCATCAAATTTAATTATTATGTGTGTAATTTTATTGAATGATTGATTTAATTTGTTAATTATTGAACAATTATACAATTAAGAATAGTACAAAACTGTGAGGCACTGTATATCAAGTATTCTGATGAAATCTGCTTAGGGCAGATGAAAGCGCTCAATCTGGTGGATTTAATGGTGTAATAAAGACTGACGGTTTGTTTGTACGGAGTCCGTATTTGTTCTTGGTTGCAGTTTCGTCTATTTTATACCCCCATACATCCTCCCAATTAACCTTATAATTTTACCAAGGAATGTAAATGCTTCCAGTGCCCTACTCACAAAATCCCAGCTGACCCCACTGTCTCTACATCAAGACCCACCAACAACAGCAGCATTTTCTTACATTCTGCTTTCCTCTGGATCATCATTGTTCTATGACTGATCTGTACATAGTACAGCCAGTGTTAGCTTGTCATTGACATGCTGGTGTACACTGTGGCCTACTCCGTGCACCATGAGCAGTTTGAAGTAGGCAGCATCACAAAGAATAAATGTGTAAAGTGTAGTAAGCATCTCATATGTGCCATGTAAGACAATCATTTGTGTGGCTGGTACAGCTGAGTACCATTAAAATTGGTTGTGATGTGCCTATGATGTGTCTGTGTACATGACTGCACCTTTATGACCTACACAACCCAAAGCCATATAGCTTAGGCAAATCCAAATGGACAAGCAGTTTACAATGTTCCATGTAAACTATCCATGTGGCATTTATACTCCAAAACAAAATCACTATACTGATTAAAACACTGCATTCAGTGTATATGGGCATGCAGCATACTTGCTACCACTGGTGGTAAATATCTGGCACTTTTTCAAATATTGTTTCAAGAGGGTGACCTAACTATGTTGCCTCTCATGTGTAATGTCCTTTCCTCCTTGACTCCTAATCCATTATCCAGTGACTTTTGAAAGTACCTCTTCATCACACTGTCAGCATAAATGCAAGCCCATATCTGCTGAGATGAAATTCTCACAGTTTTTGGATTGTGAAAGAACCCAGAGAATAGCAGAGTCATGCGGGGGAAAGGAAAAAGTGAACCAGCATGAATATAATCTGTATATAGCACACACCGCATACAAAATACAGTAATCAGACATTTATAGGTACATCATACACAAACTGAGGTAATCAGACACATGTGGGTAGACCACACACAAACCATAGAATTCTGGAACTAAATGCCCACATCCCCCATGACTGTCATGTCTACCTACCTGGACGTGTAGGAGGCAGTGCATCACAGCATTTAGCATATGATGAGATGTACTGTAATGTGATTATCTGTGTTAGCCACTATGCACACATAATCCACATGAGTATTACAGCTATATATGACAATATATTATTCAACAAATGCCTGTCAGACACAGAAAGATACAGTACATGTCTAAGAACATGAACACTATTTTTTTAACTGTGGACAGAACCAAAAACGTGTTTAATTAGCCTCCATGTTCTCGCTCAACACTGCACATATCATACAATTGTGCACTGCACTTCCTAAAGTATATATTTACATTTTCAAAGTGGCCAACACTGCTGAAAGCCAACTTATGCTGCATATGCATGTCTAGACTATCACATTCCAGTCAGACTAGCACATTCTGTGCTGTAATGGTGTGCCATGAGTCAACATAGGATATACAGTGTTGCACAAGACATTTAACACCCAAAATGTGGCCTGAGCATTTGTGCAAGTATGCACATAGTGGTAGGTAATCTGCTGCTATCCCATGTAGTTTCTGACACTTATGAACAGTCAGCCATGGATACACTAAGTATTGACACATCCAGACAGAAAATTCAGGCATTGCTGATTCTGTCTTTGTTTTTTTTGTCTGGTTGCCCTATCTGCATAGCTGATGAAGACATATGGCAGTTGTGCTTCTTTGCTGGTATATAGGAATGTATATCACACATCCTAGAATACAGTCCTGGAAAAATATATGACTGCAATTCTAGGACACTGTGAATGCCCAATGCACATTATAGCATGGCTCTGTCATGGAGCCATGGAGCCATGGAGCCATATATACATACATACATACATACATACAGTGGATATAAAAAGTTTACACACCCCTGTTAAAATGCCAGATTTTAGTAATATAAAAAAATGAGACCACAATAAATCATTTCAAAACTTTTCCCACCTTTAATGTGACCTAGAACCTGTACAATTCGATTGAAAAACAAACAAATTTGTTACAGGAAAAAATATATATATAAAAAAAAAAGTACAATACATTGGTTGCATAAGTCTGCACACCCTTAAACTAATACTTTGTTGTGTGTGCACACCCTTAAACTAATACTTTGTTGAAGCACCTTTGTATTTAATTACAGCATTCAGTCTTCTTGGGTACACACCTGCCATCAATTAAAGAGACTCTGATTAACCTCAAATAAAGTTTAGCTGTTCTAGTAGGATTTTCCTGATATTTACTCGGTTGCCTGCTACAGCAAAAGCCATGGTTCACAGAGAGCTTACAAAGCATCAAAGGGATCTCATTGTTGAAAGATATCAGTCAGGAGAAGGGTACAAAAACATTTTGACAGCACTGGATATACCATGGAACACAGTGAAGACAGTCAGCAAAAAGTGGAGAAAATATGGGACAACAGTGATGTTGCAAACAACTGGACATCCCTTCAAAATTGATGAAAAGACAAGACAAAAACTGGTCAGGGAGGCTGCCAAGACACCTACAGCAATACTGAAGGAGCTGCAGGAATGTCTGACAAGTACTGGTTGTGTACCACATGTGACAACAATCTCCCATATTCTCCATATGTCTGTACTGGGTCTATATTATAACATCAAAGTCTAAAAACTTTGAATGTTATAATATCGAACCCAGTAGAGCGAACTCTTAAAATAGCAAAGCTGCAGAACACCGAATACTTTCCTAGGGAAAGTATTCAGTGGGCTGTTTCTGCAGCTTCGCTATTTCCTCAACTGTGGAGCGAAGGTTACGGACTGGGTTATGGTAAGTGAGTGAATGAAGGTGAGTGTGAGATTGGGCATGAGTTAGGTGAGTTAGGGATAGGGCGCGGGTCAGGTAAATGTGAGATTGTGTGGACGTGAGGGTTAGGGTGGGGTAGGTGAGTTAGGGTTAGGGAATGGGTAAGGTGAGTGTGCGATAGTTAGGGACCTTAGGGTTAGGGTTGGGTTAAATTAAGTGGACAGCTAGTGGTGTATGTCTGGTTTAGTGTAGGGTTTTGTGAAGTGTATGTGTGTGGATTATTTATTTTGGTGTGCTTGAGTTGTGTGTATGTTTGTCGGAACAGCAAATTTTTTCCCAGGGAAAAAATTTGCTATTCTGACTTTTCGGTTTTCTGGTGTTTCGATTGAATAGGTTTGATATTATAACATTCAATGTTTTTAGACTTCTATGTTATAATATAGACCTGTCTGTACTATGGGGTAGGGTTGCAAGATGGAAGCCTTTTCTTACACAGAAAAACATCCAGACCCGACTAAAATTTGCAAAACAATACATCAAGTCTCCTAAAAGCATGTGGGAAAATCTGTTATGGTCTGATGAGACCAAGGTTGAACTTTTTTGCCACAATTCCAAAAGGTACGTTTGGTGCAAAAACAACACTTCACATCACCAAAAGAACACCATCCCCACGGTGAAGCATGGTGGTAACAGTATCATGCTTTGGGGTTGGTTATCTTCAGCTGGAACTGGAGCCCAGATCTAAATCCAATAGAAAAATCTGTGGGGTGACCTGAAGAGGGCTGTGCACAAGAGATGCCCTCACAATCTGATGGATTTGGTACGCTTTTGCAAGGAAGAGTGGGCAAATATTGCCAAGATAAGTCGTGACATGCTGATATACTACTACCCAAGAAGACTGAATGTTGTAATTAAATCAAAGTGTGCTTCAACAAAGTATTAGTTTAAGGGTGTGCGCACACAACAAAGTATTAGTTTAAGGGTGTGCACACTTATGCAACCAGTGTATCATACATTTTTTATTTTTTATATTTTTTCCCGTAACAGATTTGTTTATTTTTCAATTGAATTGTACAGTTTATAGGTCACATTAAAGGTGTGAAAAGTTTTGAAATGATTTATTGTGGTCTAATTTTTTGATATCACAAAAACTTGTCATTTTAACAGGGGTGTGTAAACTTTTTATATCCACCATACATACATATGAATATTTCAAGCATGAGCATTACTGCCCTTCTAGCTTGCCAATATACCAAAATACTTGTTCCCATAATAAGTGTCCAGGCTGTTCTGAAAATATCTAAACTAGTACTTGCTTTAATGTAATGTGGTAGTCTGTTCCATCTATCAGCTGCTCTCTCAGAGAACCAGTTAGTACACTTCTCATTCCTATAGAATCTTCTACATAGACTGTCTGATGATTCTCTAGTACTTTTTGATAACCCTAAACATTCCCAGAGATAGGTGTCTCTAAAGGCCTTATATATCTAGTCTCTTAATTTACTGATTGGTTTTCTTTCCTGAGCTTGTTCTGAGTCTGGTGTAGTGATCGTGGTTTGTCTATAGATCCATCTCCTCTCCTCTCTACGTCTTTACAGCCACTCATTTCCTTTTCTACAGCTCTCCACAACACAATAGCTCTCCCAATACATTCAAAAGTTCTGAGACTCTCTCCACTGGCTCTCCCCCTCCCCCTGCTCTACCTACATCCATTCTTCGGGAAGTGGTGGACGCCATCTTATTTCCATTCTACTCTGTCTTCCTGGCGTCCCTTGCATCTTGCAATCAGTGTGCTTGCCAGGTAAGAGCTCCTGTCTTTCTTAACCTACATGATAAGAACTATCTAAAAGTATTTGTTTACTACTGCCTCTTGTTGTATGCTTCCAGAGTTCTTTTCAGCTAAATACTAGTACAAGTTTTCTGTTTTATTTCTGAGCATTTTGTATTAAGTGGCCTGTTTAAGCAGAGCTGCATAAGGAAGCTGCACATGGTAGAGTACTGGCATGGTTTTTGTTGTTCAGTAATCACAAACAGTAGTTACTAGCCACTTTTGTAACCCCAGCTTTTTCTCAGATGTTGCTGGACTTTAATTAAACTATTAATCTGCTCCATTCTTTTTTTTCTCTCTTTCTGCATAATATGGGATTGTTAAGTTACTGCCTACATTATACAATTTTAGTTGTTTGCTACCTAGTATGCCTTAACCTGGAGGAGTTTATCCATACAGTCAGGAATTTTTCTGCCATATTGTTTTGGATTTCATAGCTAGGTTTGCTGTTTTACTGTTGAACACAGTTTATTTCTAACTATTTTACATCCTGGTAATAACTTGCCTACTCAGACTGGGTTAATTACCCTATTTCCACTTTATACATTGTCTACTCCAACTGAGCATATTATTAGGAATTCAATCCCTCCTGTGTTGTTATTCCTTTTGCTACTTTCTGTCCCCTTACCTCTTTACAACACTTTCTTTCTGTTTTTACAGGTACCCTCTAGTGCTACAGTTGTAAATGTATTCAACTTCCCCCTGCTGGAACCTTACCTTGAAACACTGGCCCACAGCAGTTGACTAAGTGGGAAGCATTTTGATTTGTAAAGTATGTAGGTGTACCCTTTGCATAATAACACTATTGTCAGCTGGTTATTAACTTATGTATCTAGAAAAATAGGCTCGTAGTGTGCATACCAACTGAATAGTAACTATTATGGTATACACCCTCTTTCTCTCTTCTGCTACCCTGCCCTGCAATAAGGCTTTCCGTCTATTGTAGTATACAGCTGTTAAATATTTTTTCCTATTTATTTTTATCTCACTGACTTCTGCTGCACATTTGTACCTCAATTGTACAGCACCTGCTGCTCAAAAAACTAGTTCCTGACAAAAGGAAAGCATACTGCCTTCTTTAACAGCTATAACTTGTGGCACAGACCCGAGAGCAGCACAGAAACTGTCAGTGTTTCTTTTACTTATTTTTTGCTCTCTTTCTATAGATCCATCCCCTGCTATAACTGATTCTGAACTTTTCCACCCATTTACCTGACTCTAGCATAGTTATATCTTATCATTACCTTTATTACTTACTAGTCTCTCACTCTACCAATTGTTTTTCTTTCCTGAGCTTGTTATGAGTCTGTAGTCTGCTACGCTTGGGCTCACTTTGCTACCCTACCCCACCCCATTTCCAGCCACTCCCAAATTCCCTGCACTTATATTCAGCTAACCCCTCCCTTCTTTAACTTCAACCAATCACCATCACTCATTCCTTCTATCACTCACTTCACCCCTTGCCACTCTCCCAACACACTTAATCCATTAGCACCCCAGCTTTTGCTTCACTCTACTCCAACCACACCTAATTAGCCTTATTACTACTACACATGTACATCCCACCCAATTAACCATCTCCCTTACCTAATCCCCTCATTTTACTAGCACACACTGCATGCATTCCACATCCTAATCCTAATTAACTTCTTCCCCCACTTACTCTATATCTCACTCCCTAGGATATATTTCACATGCCCACCAATCAAAATTATTCCTGCTCTTACTCCCACTTCCTCACAACTCTGCAGACCAACAACTTCTACTACCACATTCCCCTACTAAGCCAGCAATCATGCTTCTATCCTCAACTCTCATACTCTCTACCTTACTCCTGTCCACACGCCTTATATCTCAACTACACTTCACAGTTCCATACCCCATTTCCTTCTCCACTAATTTCTGTACCACCTCTCATACCTCTACTACATTGCCTATCCCACAAAACTGTTATTCAGACATCTCCCCTAGCCTATATCAACTATATTGCCTCTTCTAACACAAAGTAAAGCTTATTTCCACAATATCTAAACACCAGTTCAATCATTTAAACTTCCCACCTCAGATAAATCTCTCCAAATCTACCATTAACCAAAAACTTTCATGTCTTACTCTCGGGCTTTTCACCATACCCTAATCTGGTGACATACACCCTAACCCTGGACCCACAACAATCAACCATCCTACCAAACCCATCAACAAAGATTCCCACAAGTCATTATATATAGTAATACTCAATCTATGAAGCATCCATAATAAAATTACTGACTTCCGTGCATGGATCACTCGCCAACAACCAGGCATCATTGCCACTACTGAGACCTGGCTAAAACTCCATATCAAAAATACAGAATTTCTTCCCCCAGGCTTCCAAACTTTAAGATTAGACAAGGCCAATTAAAAAGAAGGAAGCATTGCCCTCCTGTTTGCTAACACCTAAAGTCTAGTTCCACTCACTAACCCTATACCACAGTTCTCTAATGCAGAAATACTTATAACCTTCTTAAGTATGAATAACAGCAAAAAACGTTGTATCATTGTTCTCTACACACCCCCTGGAAACACCATACCCATATTAGAAGATATCCTAGCCTGCATTTCTTCCAGTATCAAAAATGAAACTACAATACTAGGCAAAGTACATATCAGCTGGCTAAGACTCCGCTCCAACAACACAACCTCAAACATCAATCTCTTTAACTTCACCCAGCTCATTCGCTCCCCAACCAGACCTAACAAAAACAATGACAATGGATCAATTTTAGACTGGATTCTAGGCACCCACCCCAACATAATATCCTCAGCTGGAACACTACCTAACATCCTCAGTGACCACCTGCCTGCCTTTATAAACCATGCTTCCCACTCCTGTAAAAGTCAACATCAATATAAATAAACTAGGAATCTTGCCTCACTCAACCCTGTAACCTTCAACAATATTATAAAGACTACAGACTGGCACTCATTAAAAAACCTCCCTCTTGATGAAGCTGTTGTGTACTTCATCACCACCTTCATGAACACACTAAACAGCCTGGCACCTCCACATCAACAGAGTCAAAAATAACCATGCCCCTTGGCTATCCAAACCTACTAAACTTCTCATGCATGTCAGAGACAAAATTTCAAAGCCATAGTAAACACAAAGAAACACCTCAGACCTACTCAAATTCAAAGAACTATGCAATCAGGTAAAAAATAGTCAAAAAAGAACATTACCTGAAACTGCAGTCCAACCACACACAAAACCCAAAGAAATTCTGAAATGCCATTACTTCACTACTTAACCCAGGCACAAAAGACAACCCCTGCCCCCTCCCTGGCAAATCTCCAAAAGAAATAGCCTCTCTCTTTAATACCTTTTTTGTCAACTCTATAGCTGACTTCACAGCACAATTCTCTCAAACTAACTACCCCACTTTCCACATTTCCCCACCTAAAATACCCACATACTCCCCCCTCTTCTTCTAACACACAACATTCACACATAGCTAGTACCCACTCCACTTCCACTTTTATTCTAAATCCTATCTCTATGTCTACTATAAAAAGATTTCTACAAAAGCTAGAAGCTTTTTCAAATGCCCCAGATGATATACCCTCAGAATACCTAAAAATGGCTGCTGAGAGAATCACCTACCCAATAAACATACTTCTTAATAGATCTATACTTGAGTCATATATTCCCAGAACCTGGAAAAGAGTTTTCATCCTCCCACTCCATGAAGGCGGCAATAATAGTGACATCACTAACTTCCATGCCATTGCAATTCTTTACCCATCTCCAAAATCTTAGAAAAACGCATCAATATTCAACTTCTTCAATATGTTCTTGATAACCAAATACTTTCACCCACACAACATGGTTTCAGACCTGGCCACAGTACTACAACTGCCATTATATCCTTCATGGATACTGTCAACAGAGCCCGAGAAACTGGCAAAGTTGTCTAAGCTATCTTGCTTGACCTGTGTAGAGCTTTTAACACTAGTTCTCACATCTTACTTAATCACCCAATATTCTAAAATTGGCCTTTCCCTCCCAGCATTACACTGGTTCTCCAGCTACTTAACTAAAAGACAGCAGGCTGTCAGATGGGAAAACTCCATCTCTCCTTTTCTCAACACCCCTATCGGAGTTCCCCAAGGTTCTTTACTAGGTCCACTCCTTTGTAGCATATTCATAAACATCTTCCACTCATCTCTACCTCAATAATCTATTATACAACACATAGATGACTCTTCTATTGTCTGCTCTGCCAAAGCCATATTTGACCTACTACAAATGACTCAAAAGACCTTCTCCTCCACTGAATCCTGGTTCTACAATAGCCACCTTAGCCCTGAATCCTAATAAAACCAAAATCATACTATTCACCCCTAAGAAAATGATCCACTTAAATAAAAACTGAATTCACCATCTACTCTCATAGTAAGGCTTTAATCAAAGTTGTTAACCACACAAAGCTCCTTGGAGTCATTATTGACAAACAAATTAAATTTGACCTGCATATACACCACAACATTCACAAAACACATTTTAAACTTGGAACTCTCTATAGACACAACCACTTCCTAAGTCCATCAACAAAAGCAGCCCTAGCCACAACTTACCTATTACCCACACTCATGTATGGTGCTCCTCTACTTACCAACATTCAAAGCTGTTCTAAATCCAAACTTGAGTCATGTTACAACAAAATTGATAAATTTGGAACAAATTCAAAATGCCCCACCCATCACCGCACAGCTCAAGTTACTTGAAATTGCTCAAACTACCTATCTCTCCTATCTGCAACTAATTGCTCTATAAACCTCTTGATTTCTCTGCCCTGAGTTCTGCATTTAGCTACTACCAGCCAAAAAGGCCACTTAGATCATGGGATCAAAAACTCCTGCAGTTCACAAACCCAATCTCCCACCTGGCCAGCTTCTTTACTCTTGCTCACTGGCCAAAAACTAGAATGCTCTGCCACAACTAATTAGAAAAAACAAAAACCCTACCTCTTTTAAAACCTCCCTACACAATCACCTATTCTCAAACTGGACATACATATGCACTAACCCCCCCCCCCCCCCAGATCATGCATGCTGTACCACTTCTTAACTACCCTATTTCACCTGATGATATAATACTAATCTAAAAAGAGATCAAAGAGATATTACTAAAGTAAATCCTTACTTGAAACTTTGACTGTACAAATTATATCATTCCTGATTTTTACTATGTATTTTGTACAATTATCTACTTTTCTCTTGCCTATACAGTTTATACTATTCGTTTTTTGTATACTTGTATACTTTGTATAAATTTAGTCCAGCAACTCAAATCTTGTATTGGTGGTGCTGCGGTAGCATTGTTGCCTCACAGTAAGACATTGTCCGGTTCGATTCTCAGCTAGAGCGTCTTCTGTGTGGATACATGCGTGAATGGGCATACCTTCGTTGAAGGTTGTGCATCAGGGCTGGTAACTCGGCACGTAAAAATCAACTACCAATAATTAGCGGACCGGAGTTCCGCTGTGGCGACCTCTAAGCCGAAAGACACAACAACAACTCAAATCTTATATTTAAACTGTTAAAATTTTGTATTTTGCAGCTTTTATTTTCTTGTCTGTACAGCTTATACTATTCTTTATTATTATGTATTTTGTATAAATTTAGTCTTACAATCTCATATCTTGCAATTCATACTGTTAAAATTGTGTATTATGGAGCTTTGAACTGTTAAAATGTTGTATTATGGAGCTTTTCTCCCTGGGCTTCCACTGAAAATGGGTTCTCTATGGCCCAGGGGACTTTCCCAGTAAACAAAATGCAAATAAATAAATGCCTGAATAAGATCTCCTCTTTGATATCTTAGGTTCATAGGTAGATACTAGGCTATCTGCCCGAGGAAATTTATAAGCCTAGCCAGAGTGTGTCAGCTTTCACTGCCCCATTGATTAATTAACTGTGCCTCTGTCAAGAAGAGCCAATGAAGTGATCCCAGGTGTGTATTTTCTGTTACCCATCCACTCATCAAGGATTCTCTTGAAGAATGTTAGTGAGGGGCACTGCCTAATGTAGTTAGGAATTTTGTTCCAAAGCATGGGGAGTCTCTGTGACAGGAATCTATCCCTCCAGCATATTCTATTTATTGTTGTGGTGAGGTTTAGCTCACTAGAGCAAATGGCTCGCAGTGACTTGGAAGTCTTTAGGTGGAGCACGTCCATCAATTCTGAGTTGGAAATGGCTTTGTAAGTCAGGCAGCGATATACCACTGAGTACAGCCGGAGTTTTTCCAGTCGGGCTGCATAGGACATATGTTTCAGGCCAGTAATCATCTTGGTGAGGTACTTTTGTGGTCTTTCCAGCTGTTGGAAGTGTCTCGTGAGGTACATCCCAAATGAGGGATTGTACTCTATGATGGGTCTGATGAGTGACGAGTAGAGGGCCACTATAACCTCTTTATTTCTAGATGTGAACCCTTTAGTGATTAGATGGGCTACACAGAAGGATTTCCTAACTACTTTGGCAATATGATTGTCAAAGGAGAGATTACTATCTACCTGGGTCCGCAGATCTCTTATTACCTCTTCTGTATTAAGGGGGCTGCCACCTATGTGGTAATTCATGGGTGTTTTGTTTTTCCCAAATGGGATGACTATGCATTTTTTGGCATTTAGCTTGAGACCATGACTTTGACACCAGGTGTCCATCTCAGTAAGGCCCTTTTGGAGAATGTCCATGTCAGCCAGAGAGTCAGTTATGGCTCCCAGTTTGCAGTCATCGGCGAACTTGGTTAACCATAGTCCTCCTGTGTTTGTCTGTACTTCTGAGAAGTATATGCTGAACAGTAAGTGTCCCAGGACCAAGCCTTGTGGGACACCACTTGTGACTGGTTTAGAGTAGGACCTGGAGCCCGCTATTATTATCATGTGCAGTCTGTCTGTAAGCCAGTTGGAAACCCATCTCATGATGTAGGGGTTTATGTTCAGGCTGGTGAGATTTTCTATAATTCCTGAGTGGGGAAAGGTGTCAAAAGCCTTAGCGAGGTCAAGGTAGGCTGTGTGAACCACCTTCCCCTCATCTATGGCCTTGGTGACTGTCTCAAAGAAGTCAACCAGGTTTAGTAGGCATGACCTGCCCTTAACAAAGCCAAACTGGGTCGGGTCAAGTATTTGGAGGTTCCCAATGTCTTTGTTAATGAGTTCCATGATGATGCGCTCCATAGCCTTGCAGAGAAGGCTAGTCAGGCTTATGGGGTGATAGTTACCTGGGTCAGTTGTGGCCCCCTCCTTTGTGGAGTGGAATAACCATTGCTGTGCACCATTCTATGGGCACGTAGCCTGTGGAGAGGCTGAGTTTGAACAGTATGTTTAGGTAGGGGGGGTTAGTTCGTTCTGTAGTTCATGCAAAACGCAGCCTGGGACACCATCTGGCCCCATTGATGCTGTGCTTTTGGCTTTTGAAAGGGCTGTTTTCACCTGTGTGTCTGTGATTTCTGGGACACTACACTTTTCCTGTATTGTTGTGGGCCGTTTTGGGGGTGAGAGGGGGGTGAAGTTTGCATTGAATCTATCTGCCAGGATGTTGGCAATATCAGTAGGTTCAGTATATTTTGTGCTATTTTGCACTAGCTCAGAGCATATCTGTGTGTTGCCACTTAGATGCTTGACATAGCTAAAATAGGCTTTGTGGTTATCTTTCAAATCCTTGGCTATTTTTCTTTCGAAGTTAGCCTTGGATGATTTTATGAGGGACCTTAGTTTCTTACTGATACTGATCAGGAAATCTTTCCTTCTTAGGATTTGCTTTTTTTCCGAACTAGTTTCCTCCTTCTATTGTATAGCCTGTTTATGGCAGGGGTCCACCAGACTAGTTTCCTTCTCTTAGGGGAGTGAGTCTTGGTTTTGCTAGGGATGGCATCCATGCATCCTTGTAGGTGCTCATAGATTGCATTTGTAAAGGTTCCTGCATCTTGGACACTGTTATCCTTTAGCATGGGGGCTGTGAAACTTACCACCTCTGTCTTAAGTAAGGTGAAGTTTGCTATAGAAAAGATGTTCTTCGTCTCCCATTGCTGCAGTCCTTACATATAGGGTACTCCGCTGCCCACAATCGGCCCGAATACCAAAGGGCTAGAACCGGCATCGGTCATCGGCGCCAGAGACTGACATCAGTACGTGCCAGTATAAATGCGCCTGACCGACGCCATAACCTCAGTCTTTCTTGCCGCTTGGTCCTAAGCAGAAGCAGCATTTGCAAGTGCCGTTCGGCGTTCTGGAATTGTCGGTTTTCGAGTTTCAGACCGGAGCCAAGTTGGGCTAAGTACCCCGTTGGGGACACTTTTGTCTTTTTCTTGCCTCAGTATTGACGGATGTCAGAAAAAGTTAATAACTGTATTTCTTGTGGGAAACAGATTCCTCATAGGGATTATCATTCACTCTGTATTCCTTGTTTGGGGCCTGAGCACGACGTTGTTGGGTGTCGCTTTTGTGCTACTTTTAATAAGCGTACTATTAAACGTTGGTTGGACTGTGCTAGGCTGGTGTTTGGTAAACGTTGTAATTACAACATGCCGTCGGATTCGCCGACGCTTGGTTCTTCTAAAAAACGCAAAGAGAAGTCTTTGCGGTCCAAACAGGATGAGTCGTCCACTCCGGACGCCGGTTCTGGAGAACCACTGACTACTTCAGCGGCTCCTTCTGAAAGTTTACCTGAGTCTCAAGGGGAGCCTTTGTTACTACAGGTAGTGGCTTCTCCTGTGTTAGGCCAGGCTGAGGGTGCTTCTCTGATGTCAGTGGTTCCCTCCCCTCATAGGGTAGTTAGGCCTCCTCCTTCTCAAAGCAAAGCCCATTCTAAGTCTAAGTCTGCCCCTGTTGGTGCTAGT
Source organism: Protopterus annectens (assembly GCF_019279795.1). Lineage (NCBI taxonomy): Eukaryota > Metazoa > Chordata > Ceratodontiformes > Protopteridae > Protopterus > Protopterus annectens. Next base: position 770,746,495 of record NC_056743.1, on the reverse strand, counting down.
CCCCAGGGTCCAGCTCCTAGGAAGCACATGTTAAAGATGGCTGAAGATTTGATTACTTTAATTAGGGGTTCTATGCCCCCCCCTGGGAAGAGGCCCAGGGTAGAGACAGAGTTGGAGGGTTTGGTTCAGTCTTCCAATGAGTCAGATTCCTCTGTAGAAGAACTTCAGGATTTTCCTCCCTATTCTGATTCGGAGGCTGAGGACACTACTCCCTCTGCGTCCCCTCCAGAAGATTTTTCTTTCTCTGAGACTTTGCATTCCATGAGGGAACATTTCAAATGGGAGGGCCAGGATTATTCTGATTCTCGAAAAAGGCTAAGAGAATTCTTGTTCTTGCCTCAGCATAGGCCCTTGGCTATTCCCCCTGTACTGGATGTTGTTCAGGATGTATTTTCTGAGGCTGCCCTTAACCCAGATTCTCTGCCTCCTGCCCCGGTTAAACCAGATAGATACTACAGGGTTCCGGAAGCTCACAAGTACTTATATAAGAGTCCTAGGGCTGATTCAGAAACTATTACTCCAGGCCCCAAAGGTGTTAGGGCTTCTGTGGTTAGGAATCCAGTTCCTCTGGACAAGGATGCTAGGGCCCTGGATAGGTGGGGTAAAAAACTGTATACCTCTTCTACTTTGGCTATGAGAGCTTTAAATTGTCAGTTTCATATGCTCAGGTATCAAAATTATTTGCTGGGCCAATTGAAATGTAAAGTAGATGCTTTAGCTGAAGGTATTGAATGTAAGGAGCTTCAGGATTTAGTGCATGCTTCTGACCAAGTTGGTAAGCATTCTTTGCAGTGTGGTTTTGATGCTTTACAGGCTTCTTCCAGGGTGGCTGCTACTAGTTCAGTTGTTCGCAGGCATGCCTGGCTTAAAGATCAGACCTTGTCGGAGCATGTTAAGGCTCAAATTATGGATGCTCCTCTGCAATCTGATGTTCTTTTTGGCCCTCCAGTAGAATCAGTTTTGAAAAAAATGGAGGAAAAAGCTAAGTCTATGCAGACAGTTAAGGACTTTTTACAGGTTCAACCCCCTAAGTTCAGTAGGAATTGGCCTGCTAAGGGATGGTCTTTCCCCTCTTCGGATTATCAACATAGGGGCAGGTTGAGGTGAGGGAGAGGTAGGGCTTCCTCTCAGGGCCCTGTTACTTCTAGGTCTTTGAGTTCTTCTACCCCTTCTGCTGGGGAGGGCAGGGGTCAGTCCTTTCGGAAACAGACCCAATGACCTTTGTCTTCAGCTGCCGGACTCTGCCTTGCTGGCAGCTCCTCTAGGAGGAAAACTGGGACTTTTCAAAAGGAATTGGCATTTGGTTACCCAAGACAAATGGGTATTGGACATAATAAATCGAGGCTACAAATTTTATTTTCACACATTCCCTCCTTTCAAAGGTATGCCGGATGTGCCTCATCAGCAAAGACTGGAAGCACAGGCACAGATTTCTTCTCTGCTTCAGTTGGGAGCTATACAGGAAGTACCTTCTGCAGAAAGAGGCACAGGGTTTTATTCCCGTCTTTTCTTAGTGCCAAAGAAAGGAAATACTTGGAGGCCAATTCTGGATTTCTCCATTCTAAACACCTTTCTGGAAATTCCAAAATTCCAGATGTTAACACTGCAACAGCTGTTACCTATGCTGGGAAAAGATCACTGGATGGTGACTCTGGATCTCAAAGAGGCCTATCTTCACATTCCTATCAGGGCCAGTTGCAGAAAATTCCTGAGATTTCGGAATGGGAATTTGCATTATCAGTTCTCTGCATTGCCCTCTGGCTTGTCTACTGCGCCCAGGGTATTCACAAAAGTCCTGGCTCCAGTAATAGCTTTTCTCAGACTAACAGGAATTCAAATTTATCCTTATCTGGACGACTGTTTGATTCTGGCTCCAGGGAAGCACGAACTTCTTCAACATCTGCAGTATGTAATGACAGTTTTAAGTTGCCTAGGGTATTCTGTGAACGAAATAAAGTCCAGTCTAGTACCCTCACAAGAGATGTGTTTTCTGGGTGTGAGACTGAATACAGCTGCTCAGATGGCATTTCTTACCCCGGACAAACAAAGAAATCTTCACCTATACTTCCAACAGCTATCAGTAATGTCCAGGCTGACTGCAAGGACAGTCCTTCAAGCCTTGGGGTTCATGGCATCTTGCATTCTAGTACTTCCCAATGCCAAACTGCATATGAGGAAGCTACAATGGTATCTCAAAAGCGTTTGGACTCAACACAGCCACGATTTGGACACTGTCATTCGGATTCTACCTTGCATTCAGAAAGAATTTCTGTGGTGGGCTCAGGAATGTCACCTAAACAAGGGGCTCTCTGTGACCCAGCCAGAGGCAAGTCAGATATTGACGACAGACGCCTCGGAGTCAGCCTGGGGAGCTCATTTCAGAGGAAAATGGATTCAAGACCTTTGGCCCCCAGAGCTACTTCACTTGCATATCAACATGAAAGAGATGCTGGCAGTTCAATTTGCTTTGGAAGGATTCAAGAGCCTACTTCAACCAGGACTGGTGTTGGTTCGAACAGACAACACAACTGTCATGTGGTACATCAACAAGCAGGGGGGAACTCATTCTTACCCTCTTTGCAGACAAGCAATGCTGTTATGGGAAACTGCTTTGAATCTGCACATCACTCTTCGAGCGCAGTTTCTGCCAGGAGCACAAAATTCGTTAGCAGATGTTCTGAGCAGACAGATTGTGGATCCTCATGAATGGAAATTGGACCCTCAGGTATTTCTTCAGTTGACCAGGGCTTGGGGAACTCCAGACATAGATCTGTTCGCTTCTCCTCTGAATTTCCAACTGCCACTGTTTTGCACAAGGCTGTTTCATCCAAAAGCCTGGAAAATAGATGCACTATCCTTCAGTTGGAGCAACTTTCACGTGTATGCTTTTCCTCCTTTGCCTCTTCTTCCAAAGGTGCTGTTGAAAGTCAGGAGGGACAAACCTCACATGATCCTTATAGCACCGGATTGGCCTCATCAGCATTGGTACCCTCTGTTGAGGAGCTTAATTCATGGAACACCTTGGCCATTACCACGGATTCCTCACTTATTGTCTCAGGAAAACAATCATTTTCTCAATGTCAGGGTGCAATCCCTACACCTGACAGCCTGGCGCATTCTGTTTTAGAGAAGAAGGGCCTTCAGCTCCCTCAACAAGTTTTGGATGTTATTTTGGAAGACAGGCGTCCTAGTACTCGAAAAGTTTATGCTGATAAATGGAAGAGATTTTTTCTTTGGAGTTCAGCTAAAGGCTTTGATGTCACATTGCCTAATTTGAGTTGTACATTGCAATATTTGACTATTTTATTGGACAAGGGTTTGTCCTTCTCTTCTGTGAAAGTGCATGCTGCAGCTATTTCTGCTCACTATGATTGTGACCCTCCTTTATTTTCACATCCATTGGTTAAACAGTTTCTTAGAGGGGCAAAGAATATAAGACCCCCACGGAGGGCTCCTACTCCTACCTGGGATCTTAATTTTGTTTTGGAAAAGCTGACTCTGCCTCCTTTTGAACCTGCAGCTACAGCTGAATTGAAGTTGTTGTCTTGGAAGACTGCTTTTTTATTGGCTGTTACTTCTGCTAGAAGGGTATCTGAATTACAGACCCTCATGGCAGTGGAACCTTTTCTGATTTTTCACAAGGACAGAGTTTCCTTACGTACTAATCCTACTTTTCTGCCTAAAGTGATTTCTAATGTGGCATTGAACCAATCTATACATTTGCCTACTTTTTATGCTGACCCCCAAAATGAAGGGGAAAAAGTTTTGCATTCTTTGGATGTACATAGGCAGTTAAGGTATTATTTGTTCAGAACCAAAGAGTTCAGAAGATCTCAACAATTATTTGTTTCATTTGCTTTGACTTCACGGGGGAAAGCTGTCTTGAAACAAACTATTTCCAAGTGGATTGGCCATTGTATTGCTTTTTGTTACTCTCATCATGGAAAGGAGGTTCCAGTTGGGATCAGGCCTCATTCTACTAGGGCTACGGCCACCTCTACTGCTTTTTTGAGAGGGGTAGCTACTAAAGACATTCTAGAGGCAGCTACTTGGAGTTCTGTACATACCTTTACAAAGCATTATCATTTACCTCGTTATTCTAGTTCTAGGGCTGGGTTTGCCACTGCAATCTTACAGGGCATGTTAGCAGCTCCTACTGCTATTTAGTTAGCCAGCCTCCCTTTTTTCCGTTGCTCTGGGATTCTACCCATATGTAAGGACTGCAGCAATGGGAGACGAAGAACATAGTACAGTTTTGTACCTACCATAAATGTAGATGTTCGAGGATCTCCATTGCTGCAGTCCAATTTTCCCTCCCTCCTTTCCCCCTTTTCTTTTTAGGTTGGGGTTTGGGTGGTGTTTTTTGCATTCTGACATCTGAGGCAAGAAAGACTGAGGTTATGGCGTCGGTCAGGCGCATTTGTACTGGCACGTACTGATGTCAGTCTCGGGCGCCGATGACCGACGCCGGTTCTAGCCCTTTGGTATTCGGGCCGATTGTGGGCAGCAGAGTACCCCATATGTAAGGACTGCAGCAATGGAGATCCTCGAACATCTACATTTATGGTAGGTACAAAACTGTACTTTTTTCACTGTGGTTTCCTTGGTTGGGGTTGGTGGTGTGGTGTGGACATCCAGAGTGATTTGTTTATGGTCTGATCTAACCAGTGACAGGTTGACCTCCGGTGCGGAACACGTGTTGCCCATGTTGGTGATGACCAGGTCCAATATGTTTTCACCTCTATTAGAGGAGTTTACCAGCTGATCCAGGGCATTTGAGTTGATAAATTCCAGGAAGCGCTGGACCTGGGAGTTTGTACTTGAGTAGTTTTCTCAGTTAATGGTAGGGTAATTAAAATTGCCCAATATCAGGGTGTTTGGTAGGACCTTCATGTTTTCCAATGTCTCCAGAAAGGCGGAGTGGTGGTCCTGTGTCATGGAGGGTGATCTATAGCAGGCCACAATTTGCATTGCAGATTTGCCTGATGTTAGTTGCACATGGATGATCTCAGAGGTATCATGCTGCTCCACTAACCTGGAGGTGTAGGTATCCTTGATGAATATAGATGCACCCCCTCCTTTTGTGTTTCGGTCCATGTTCTGTAGCCAAAATCTATGAGACACTGTGCAAGTTCAACTATGTTAGTCTTTCATAATAACTTACATTTTCACATCCATGGATGCCATTGCTATATTTCCACTGTACCCTTTCCAATTTACTTATGCTTGTTTTCTTATAAGGTTTACATATTGTTGTTCCATACTCAAGTTTGGGTCTAACGTAGCTAACAAACAATGACGTCATCATTTCTAATTTTCTAGACTTTATAAATATTTTTATACAATCTATAGTTCTATAACTATCATCAACCAACTGGGTGATATAATAAGAAAAACTCAAAGCTGGATCTACCCAGATACCAAGGTCCTTAAATGACTCTACAATTTCAGTCACTGTGTGCTGTATTAAATATCCACCTTTCAATTTATGTCCCCCAAATCTCATATGCTTAGTTTTTGATGTATTTATCAGCATACTATTCTCCTGTGCCCAAATGGTCAATTTAGTCAATTGTTTTGCAGACATGCTTTATCTGTAACACGTGTAATCAGTTTACACAATTTCAAGTCATCTGCATATAGACTGTAGAACACTAAGATGAAAAAGTTGAGTCTGAAAGATACAATCTAAACAAGTAAGGGTCTAGGACAGAGTCCCATGGGACACTCTGACTGTAACCAAAAATTTCACCTGTCCAATTGCTGTATGATACTTGCCATGTCCTATTTGTAAGCCATGCAGCTATCTATCTTATCAAGAGTACATCAATATTTAATTGTTCTAATTTATTGATCAGTGTTTTGTGTATAACCCTGTCAAATGCTGAAGTTAAATGTTTATAAATTACATTATAGCACAATTTTTCATTCATAGTTGTTATTATATTGTTATGCAACATGACCTTTACAAGTGGTAACAGATCTATTTTCAACATATGCTGCTGATATATGGTTTCAAGTCCCAACCTATCCAGTTCTGACAATAACTTATCCAACATGACCTTATTTTTTGACATCATAAAAGTAGACTTAATGGTCTATATGACTTGGGGTTTGTCCTGTTCCCCTTTCCTTTAAAGACAGGTTTAATAAGTGAATATCTCCAGTCTTGAGGTGTTTCCCCATATTTATATGACCTAGTAAATAATGGCACTGTAAGTTCTTGTTGAAGTGTTCTCATGTCATTATTACTAATTCCCCATGCTTTGTTTGGATCCAGTGTGTGCAGTTCTTTTTCAGTATAATCTAATTTGATTTCAGTATCTAAGGTTACCTGGATGTCACTAGAACAGCTTGTCACCCCTCTGTGGACCAACTGTTTTGCATAAGATTTTGTAAATATATTTATAATCTATACACAGTTGATCAATTTGCATGTCTTTGCTCCTTCCATATCTTATATCTATAAAAGGTTTCCTATTATGCTCAAAATCTTTATATATATTTTCAAATGTCTCTTAATCTTGCCTCACACTTTGCTTAATTTGTTTGTCCAATTAGTTTATTTAAGTTTTCAAAGTTGTAGTTTGACCTCTGTTCCAGTTCTTATATTTTTTTATCTTTCACCTTAATCAATTATCTTGTTCTTATGGAAATATATCCCCTTGACATTGTATGCCTAGAGCTTGATGTTTAACATTTTTTTTTTTTTGCACTCAAACAATTTCTCTTTCAAAACTTTCCACATTCCATCTACAGTTTTTCCAATGAATACATCACTCCAGTTAATTTTACACAGTCACTGTTTTGCTTCCATATAATCTGTAATTAATCTTCTGTGCATTGGTTTAGATTTCAGTTTGGTAGAATTATCTAGGAACAAATTAACCTTTATAACCTCATGATCACTGCACATCACTGGTGGTAAAACTTGACTTGAAGTAACAGTAATTTCTTTAGGAATACAAACAATGTGTATATGTTCCATTCCCTGGTAGTTATTTTTACAATCTGAAGCAATTGTCGTTCCTGAACATACATTTTGAATAATGTCCTTACCAATGCTGTTGAAGCAATATCATTCCATTCTGTTTCTTGTAAATTTAAGTCCCCAGCTAATATTATTCTTCCCTCCTGTGTTTCATGCAAGAAATTTATGAATTCCTCTAAGTCATCAGCACTTGACTATACACTACAATTGTTTTATGTTCCAGGGTTGTCTTTATTGTCACAGTTACACAGTTTATAGTATTGTTATCACTGAACATGTAATAATCACAGGTCTTATAACTATCTTTAATCCCTATCATAACACCTCCACCAGATTTGCTGTTAGAATGTCTGTTACAGTAAAAACATTTATACAGTGACAGAAGTGGTTTCCAGTTATTGTTCTTTAATCATGTTTCACAAACAATAACATCAATCTTGTGGAAACACAGACATTTTTCCAATAAAAAAAACTTTGTTATTAATGCTCCTAGCATTAACAACAATCTTTCAGTCCAGTCATCTATGCTATCTGTGAACTGTTACATTTTTGACCTGGCAAAAAACCTGCCTAGTGTTTGTCAAATATTGCAAATTATACAACGACCCCCCATTTATATTCCAAAACGTGCATGCTGACTGGTCAGCGTGCACGTTGTAAATCAAAGACTTATACTAATGGAAAAAGGTCCGGTCGCCCGGACTTTTTCCATTAGTATAAGTCTTTTTTTTTTACAGCAATGGAGAACGCAAGATCTCCGTTGCTTTTTAGAAACTGTCTCGCTATGTTAAAGGAGTCTAACATAGTGAGATGGCTTTAAAAAAGTAACGGAGATCTTCCTTTCTCCGTTGCTATTTTTAAAGCTGTCTCACTATGTTAAATGGGTTTAAGATAGCGAGACACTTTGTAAAAAGCAACAGAGATCTTGCTTTCTCCATTGCTTCCACCCACAGCTCTGATGTACTGCGTAAGCATACGCATGCGCAGTACATCAGAACTGCCGCAGAATACCAGACAGCTGCGGAAGGGCAGCACAGAGGTATTATACAAGCTATTATTTAAGAAAAGTAAGTATTTTTTTCCTTAAATAATGTCATTGTATAATAGCAATAACCCACTTCTGGGTGTGGGTAATGCTGGATTTACCCACGGTTGTTTTTGTTTGGCCACTCAGGCTTCGACCTCATGACCAAACCACACCAGCCGTGGGTAAATCCAGCATTACCCACACCCAGGCATGGGTTATTGCTTAAATATCTGCTGCAAAAATTCTCTTCCCTGATCTTGACAAATGCATGCCATCCTGTCTGAAAACATGTGTGCCCAAAACTAGGCTTGGATGCTCTACGCATTTCCATTTTTTTTAGATGGGACTTTTTTCTATGTAGGTATTTACCCCCCAAAATCTTTTCATTCACAGTGAACTGACTGACCTTTCTATATGTGATTTGTGAAAAATATGTCCTAACAACAGTAAAAGCTATACTATCTAAGAGGGCTTTAAGTTCCCTACTAACAATCAGAGAGTCCTTGCGGATGAGATCATTTGTACTGACATGAATAAAAACGGCTCCATATTTCCTTACATTAAGGCATTCCAAGGCTTGTCTCATGTCTTTTATTTTTGCTCCTGGCAAGCATAACACTATTCGATGTTCAATATCTTCTTTGCAAATGTAAGTATCAGTTCCTCTAATAATATAATCTCCAGTTACAAGAATAACATTTCTGAACAGATCTGAAGAATCTTCGACGTCTAATACAGTACTATCTGCTCTAACAGTTATTACAAAGGATAGATCCTCATCAGCATTAGTCTTATTAATCCCACTGTTTTCATTGTGTATTAAATTCTCATCCTGCTAGCACTGTAAATACATAGCTTGAGCCATGTAGTCAACAACTGTCTTTCGCTTCTTTTTTCTTATAGTAATGTTTTTCAGTCCTTCACGTTCAGTTTTGATTTCTTCCTTTTCACCTACCCCAGCTTCTTTTTCTCCTTTCTCTTTTGGAAAAATGATACCTTTTTCTGTAGACTGAATGTTTTCTGATAGAAAAATGTCATCATTCCCTGTAATCTGTGTGTTACATAACAAAGCAGTGTTTTTTTAGTATGTATTCTCTTTACTTTACAGATATTTATCAGTTTCTTTTTCTTCTTTGTTATTTGTTGTGAACTTCTGCCTTTCTTTCTTTTTTGCTTTCTTTTAAACAGTCTGAATCCTCAGATTGCTGAATAATTGCAATCAGAATTCCAAAGTGTTCTGGGGCATCACCTTGTTTCATATGGGTTGAATCATCTTTACAGGCAATAGACATATCATTTCTTAAATGTGTTCTCTTTGCTCTTTGCATAACATTACTCATCTCACCAGTCCAGTCATTGATATATGTAACAACAGTTCTCCAAGTGCAATCGTCATCAATAAGTCTAGATTTATTTTTAATAATGGTAAGCAAATCATCCATCTTTTTACATGAGGAACACAGATCACCAGTGTTATCAGGTGTTACCTTTCAATATCCATAGCATTTACTACACTCTACAAGATACTTCTGCTTTAGCAAATCATTAATGGAATACTTATTTAAGGAATCCATATTCAGCTTCAAACAAATAAAAAATTATAAAAGAAAAGAATAATCAAAATCAGTAAACAGAGAATTCAAAGAGAACTTAAATCAAATTCTGTGAGAAAAATCACACAAGCAATATACAACTAAATACTAAAGTAAGTACAGCAAAGTTGTTGTTCTGGCCATACAAGTTCTGAAAGTCAGACAAAAGCTGTAATTCCTCACTATCACTCGCAGTTGCAGTTCTGTTTAATAGTAAAGATAAAAAAATCACAAACAAAGATAGGATTGTTTAGATAAGCTGTGGATTGTCCTTTCTGCAATCTGTGTGAATTTATAGCTGACGAGGTCCCTTGGGACGACTACAGTTTACCTGTCAAAAACCTGTCCTTTTCTAACAACCAAAAGTGAAAATTAAAGGTAAAACAACAAAATACAAATCAAGGTAAATATTCTTGTCTACAAGATATCCCTTCCTTCCTACAAACAGTGAAAAACAGTGGCAAAAAATAAAAATCACAAATCAAGTCAGGACATGCTGGTGTGCACACTGTTCACTAGTCCTTCTGTGGAATCTTCTTGTTAATGGCTATAAAATCCAAAACTGCAGATGTTTTAATGAATTCCCTGTGCTGTCATGGCAAGAGTATATACTGGTGCTTCTGCATGACCAGCCCTCCATGGAGATGTACAGAATGCAAAAAAACTGCAAGTTGGTAAGCTTCCTGAGATACAGCTTTTGAAAGCATCAAGCAGTTGCTAGCAGCTGCGACAGCTGAGTCATGTGGGGTTGAGATCTGCAGGGACGTGTGCTGTCTAGGCATGCCTGCACAGCTATAGCTGCAATATGACATATGCTGTTCTTGGCATTGTGAATGTGCATTGTGTGTAACATTTATGGCATGATTTGTACATCTAAAAGCAAATGATGGACAGTGGTGTTCATAGGTTCATAGGTTGGTACTAGGCTATCGGCCCTAGAACCTATACAAGCCTAGCCATAACAATTCCCTGGCTATTTCTTCCCACAGTATTTACTTCCCTGGACCCCTGTCTAGCAGGGTGACTGATGTGATCCCCGGGGTGAATTTCCTATCTCCCATCCAATCATCAAGGTTCCTTTTGAAGAGGGACAAAGAGGCACTCTGCTTGACATGTATGGGCAGTCTATTCCAGAGTCTGGGGAGTCTCTGGGTCAGGAACCTATCCCTCCAGCATGTTTTCTTCATTGTGATGACAAGGTTTAGATCCGTGGAGCTTGTGTCTCTGAGGGACTGGGATTTCTTTAAGTGTAGCATGTCCAGCAGCTCTGGGTTTGACATGGTCTTGTATGTTAAGCAGAGATCGCCTCTGAGTAGACGATATGCGACAGAGTATAGGTGGAGTTTTTTTAGATGGTCAGCATAGGGCATCTGCTTTAGGCCTGTGATTCTTTTAGTGAGGTATTTCTGTGGCCTTTCCAGTTGTTGCAGATGTCTTGAGAGGTATATACCAAATGGGGCATTGTATTCCGTAATGGGTCTAATGAGGGATGAGTATAGTGGGACAATGACCTTCTTTTTTCCTGGATGAAAAGCCCTTAGTGATGAGGTGTGACACATAGAAGAATTTCTTGACTGTTGTTGCGATGTGGTTATCACACTTTCAGTGTTTAGTGTACTGCCACCTATGTGGTAAATCACGGGTGCATGTTTTTTCCCAAAGGGGATAACTATACATTTCTTGGCATGGAGCTTGAGCCCATGGCTCTGGAACCAAGCATCTGTTTCTGTAAAGCCCTTTTGTAGAATAGCCACATCATTTGGGGATTCAATAATGGCTTCCAGTTAGCAGTCATCTGCGAACTTTGTTAGCCAGAGTCCCTTAGTGTTGGCCTGTACTTCAGAGAAGTAGATGCCAAACAAGAGTGGTCCCAGGACTAAACCCTGAGGTACTCTACTTGTCACTTGTCTGGAGCTGGATTTGAAGTTGGCTACTTTTATAGTCTGGGTTCTGTCAGTAAGCCAGTTGGCAACCCATCGAGTGACGTAGGGATTAATGCCCAGCTTAGTAAGTTTATCTATGATTCCAGAGTGGGGGATGGTGTCAAAGGCCTTGGCGAGGTCCAGATAGGCTGTGTGGATCACCTTACCCTTGTCCATGGCTCTGGAGACTGAGTCAAAGAAGTCAATCAGGTTCAGGAGACAAGATTGGCTCTTCATGAACCCAAACTGCATGGGGTCCAGTGTTTGAAGGTTGACAATGTCTTTGTTTATAAGTTCCATGATAATACATTCCATGGCCTTGCAGATCAGGCTCGTCAGACTGATGAGGCAGTAGTTCCCAGGATCCAAGGTGGATCCCCCTTGTGGAGTGGGATAACTGTAGCTGTGCGCCACTCAGTGGGCACGAAGCCTGAGGTGAGGCTATGATTAAACATGACACTTAGGTGAGGTGCCAGTTCATTTTGTAGTTCATATAATACACAGCCTGGGATATCATCTGGTCCCATGGATGCTGTATTCTTAGCTTTGGAGAGTGTGATTTTTACCTGTGTGGCCATTATTACTGGAATTTGGCAATCTTTCAGTATTGAGATGGGCCCTTCAGAGGTGAGAGGGGGGTGAAGTTTGCACTGAATCGATCTGCCAGGATATTAGCAATATCTTTGGGATCAGTATATTTAATGCCATTCGGTTGCAGCTCAGAGCAGATCTGAGCATTGCCATTTAGATTCTTGACATAGCTATAGAATGCCTTGTGGTTGTCTTTGGAAATTTTGGCAATTTTATTTTCATAATTAGCTTTGGAGGATTTTATGAGTGATCTCAGCTTCTTACTAAGGCTAGTAAGGGAGTTTTTTGCATCCTGGGATTTTCCTCTTTTCTGCAACAGTTTCTTCCTTTTATTGTAAAGTTTGTTTATGGCAGGGACCACCAGATTGGCTTCCTTTTTTTGGAGGAGAGCGTCTTGGTTCTATTGGGAATAGCACGATTCATGCAATAGTGGATGTGCTTGTACAGTGCCTTAGTGTAGGACTCAGCAGTCGAACTTTCAGTTCCCATCTGCATGGGTGTCATGAAGTTTATCACTTCTGACTTGAGTAACATGAAGTTGGCTTTGGAGAAGTTTTTTATGTAGGTTTCCTTACTGAGGGGTGGGGGTGGGATGTGGATGTCAAGGGTGATGTAGCTTATTGTCAGACCTGCCTAACGAGGGGGTGACCATAGGTGTGGAGCATCGATTTCCCATGTTGGTAATGACCAGGTCTAGGATATTGGACCCCCTGGTGGGACTAAGGATTAGTTGATCTAGGATGTTGGAATTTATGAATTCCAAGAATCATTGGGCAAAGGTGTTGGTACACAAGTAGTTTTCCGAGTTAATGGCAGGGTAGTTGAAATCACCCAGTATTAGGGTGTTTGGTTGTATCTTAATATTTTCCAGTATGTTTAGAAAGTGTAGTGAGAATCTTTGGGCATGGTGGGGGATCTGTAGCAAGCTACAATTTGGATTGCAGTCTTACCTAGTGTTAGGTGCACCTGGAGAATTTCAGATGCATTGGGTTGGTAACTACCCTGGTGTTGTGAATATCCTTGGTGAATATGGACACTCCTCCACCTTTAGTGTTTTGGTCCTGGTTTGGTGGCCGAAAAGTGTGGTAAGAGTTGTAGCCTGGTATTGCAGGGGTGCTCTCTGGAGCCTTGAACCAGGTCTTAGTTACTGCACAGATATCAATATTCTCCATTTTTAGGAGTGCCTCAAGAGGGTGCATTTTGAGGTTTAGACTTCTAGCATTGAGTAGCATTACCTACAGATTTTGCATGCTTGTACCTGTTACGGTGGTGTTTTTTTCCTTTGAACGTTGCCTAAAAAAGGCACTATAGGGGTGGCAAGAGCCTTAGCCAGTAACCTGAATCCCAGGGGCGACAGGTGCAGACTATCTCTAACAAAGCATCATGGTCTGTCGATCATTTCGTCCCAGGCAGACAGATACTGGATCCCCTTTTAATGACACCAGAAGCTTAGCCAATTGTTGAAGTCAATCATTTTGTTGAAGTCAATCATTTTGTCCTTATACTGCGGTATCATTCTGGGCAAAGGCAGAATGCTACTCAGGGCTAGGGTCATACCTGCCTGGGCCACATGATCCAAGAGCTCTTCCATGTCTCTTTTCATGTAGTCCAGGGAGGTACATCTCAAGTCATTCACTCCAACATGGACAATGACAGAGTCATATTTGTACTTGTGTAGTGACTTGAGTGCATGCATTATGTGGCGGATCCTGGCACCCGACAGGCAGCTGACTGTAATTTTCTCCTTGTTCAGCTTGGTGAGTGGGACATCAGTGTGCCTGACTATAGAGTCACCTATGACTAAAGTGTTGGGTAAGTTGTCTTGCCTTAGGGGCTGTTGTTGGGTGGCACACTGGTGTTGTGAGCTATGTGACACTTTGGTTTAGATTGGTGTTTGTTTGTGTTTCAGCTTCGGAGGTCCTTGTTGCTAGGGCAGGTTACTGTTAAGGGCCTCCACATATGTGGGTTTAGTGTTGCTATGTGTGGGCGTTGGTGGTGTGAGTTTTGAAGGGCTATGTGTTGCTTGAGGTGTAGTGCGGGTGTTAACCTTCTCCTCTTGACTGTCTAGCACAATCTTGGGTGAGGAGAGCTTTGCTTCCAGTTTGGCTATGTAAGTGCATCTCTCGCAGGTTGTAGTATTGGGTGGTAGGAGGAGAGGGTTGTCTGTGTACATGAGGCAATTGCTGCATTGCCCCAGTATGCCCAGATTCACCAGGTGGACAGGAGAAATCAGCGGAAGCTGACCCTTGGACATGCCTGGTTTGGTGCTTTTTTTTTTTTGTAAAGTACAAGAGCTGTTTTCCCTTACCTTAGCAAGGTACTTTGCAACAAAAAGCACAAAAATGGAGCAGGATACAGGAATAAATAAAATTTACTAAGCGCTTTTGTCATATATTAGGATTGACTTCTTCAGAATACCCAACAGTCAGCAAGACCATCCTTTTATACATACAACAATTAAGCCATTGATTGAATACCTTCAAAAATGCTTTCAGGATGCGCGTTTATCAGCATACATATGATATAACTAAAGGCAACACCAAAAATGCCCTGGCAAAGCACATTAATACATTTCCAAACCACAATTTCAAGTTTATCATTCTGGAAAAGGTGGTAATGGATGAGAGAGGGGGACCCAGTGACTGGTTCCTTGAATTTAGAGAACTTATGTGACAACTCAGAGTTAATGCCACTACTACCCCAGGTTTGAATGATATGGTGTCCCTCACCAGCTATTTAAAACTTAAAGCAGACTTTTTATTTTAATGAGGTGTACACTATGACCTTGTTTTTCATTTATATGTAGGTTTTTATAGCACTGATATTAATTATTGTTTGTTTCAAGACATTTTGGGTTTGGTGGTGCTGTAGTAGTGTTGTCGCCTCACAGTAAGACGTTGTCCTGTTCGATTCTCAGTTAGAGCGTCTTCTGTGTGGAGACATGCGTGAATGGGCGTACCTTCGTTAAAGGTTGTGCATCAGGGCCGGCAACTCAGCACGTAAAAATCTACTGCCAATCATTAGCGGACCGGAATTCTGCTGTGGCAACCCCTAACTGGGAAAAGCCGAAAGACACAAACAAATTGGACATATTTTATTGTATATATTGCTTGTTGCACAGATTTATACATATGACGTTCATATTTTCTCTAAAAACAGTTGATAGTTTTGTATTATATCTACAAGCTGGCATTTTTTGTAATTTAGTGTTAGGGGACACATTTACCACATATATACATTTTTCACAGTAGTACTAAGTAATGGCTTATATTATTTTAACTTACTGGTAAAGAAACAATTCAGAAAACAAGGGAGTCTATGTCTTTAAACATTTGCATGCTTAATTATTCAATTATTCAATTGTATTCAATCAATGGCTTAATTGTATGTATAAAAGGATGGTCTTGCTGACTGTCGGGTATTCTGAAGAAGTCAATCCTAATATTTGACGAAAGCGCTTAATAAATTTTATTTATTCCTGTATCCTGCTCCATTTTTGTGCTTTTTGTTACTTGGTGTTTTTCTACAAATTTAAGGTACTTTGCAATTATAGGCTGTTTAGTGCCTATGATTAATTTCTCCTTATTAATAAGGAGTGTTGAGTGCTTGTTTCAGTTTAAGACTTCCTAGTGCTTTCCAGCAGGTTTTAAAGCAAGTGCTAGTCACAGGGATGCTTAAAGGTAAGATGAAAAAAAAATGGTTTATCCTAAACACTGCAGTGTGCACTGAAGGAGTTAGATGTGAAAGTAGGTAACTTAAGTTTTACCTGTCTAAAAAGTTAAGTTTTAGTGGAGAGTCACTATTTAAAAAAAAAACAGCAAGATAGATTGAAAGGGGATGGTCACTTTTATATTCTGGTACTATGGAATACAGTAGGATGGCCAATACATTTATAATTTTGTGCTAACTCACACAAGCCAGTAAAAACAGAGAGGAAATGAGATATATGGTCAAATTAACATAAGGGGAAGGCAACTAGAAAGACACTGGTGTTTAAGAACACTACAGTAACCAGGTGGGAGGGTGGGTAAAAAAAATGACTGCCTGACTCACAAGAGACAGAGCTGTGGTCTCTTTTCAAGTTTTAATATAAGTAAAACACAAGGTAATAAAACAAATCACAATATTCAAAATAGAAAAAGGCAATAAAATAATACAACAAATAAAAAGCAAACTAATCTTTCCCTCACAGCAAAGTGTAGCAGTCTGGGTGAGCCTTTCTAGTAAAGTATGGCACTGCAAAGTGCAAATGGCATGTCCTCCCACCTGAACATCAGTATACCTCTGCAAGGATGTCTGCCTGTGCTATTTCCTTTTATTTCTTGTTTCAGTATGAGAATGCAATAATTACTTGATGCAAATACAGAGAGTCATCCAATCATCAATTTAGACTAGCTTTAAGAAAATAGTTAAGAACCCTGCTGGAGAAAAACATTTCATCCCGTTTGTCAATTGTTTGTTTACAAAATGGGAGTTTTTTGGGGGTGCCAGGGGAGATGTCAGTTTCTAAGGTTAACAAATTAATTTATTGTACAAAGCAAATCTTTCATAAGGACTTTCACATTTAGTCCTAGTTTCTTCAGGGAAGGAGCACAACGTTGCCTCTTGTCCTCAAAACGCTAGTGTCAACCAGAACACCATCAAGTGGACAGCAAAATATTTCAAGGATTGTTTGATCCAGAAAAGGATGACTGCATTGTCCAGGGCCACCATGGCACTTGCCAAGTCATCCACAGATGCAGTATTTAAAAATGTAAATAGAAGATCCCATGACAGAAAGAATGCTGGGATGTTGATAGCATACCTGTTGAGTCCCAGGGCCTCCTTAAGTTCAACAGTATTCAGTCTGGTAATGTGCCCTTACAGCCACTGACCACAATGCCTACTATGATTGAATTCTCTGATAATGCCCCTCATGAGGCTTCAGTGCTATTAGTGAAAAGCATATTCTCCTCAGCTGTAGTTTTTCAGCAGCTAGTTAGTCTGGATGCCTCCCCACAGGCATCTGGTTCTAACACCCATGTTTTGATAACCAAGGATGTGGGCAGAATACCCTTGGTTTTGGTATGAGAAGATGTTTACAGTTTGAAAGTCAAAGTCCTCTGTTTCTACCTATGACTAAAGACATCTGAGGTGGTCACTACTCTGAAAAACAGTGTTAAGACATCCAAACTTTGGGCATCTATTATCTTGTATCAGCATGAGAACCCTCCTCAAGCCCTCTCCCAAGATCTGATGAAGTTGACAAGACACAAAGGGGTTAGGATGTGTGCCAAGGTATTTCCACCACCTTCCCTTTATTATATCCCTAGAAGATGTTTGCCTCATCAGGTTTGCTCTTATCTGGAAAGCATGCCTCTAGACTGTACAGATTTTTGAATCAGATTTGTGGTCTGTTCCTCTTAAAATCTGTGTTTTGTTGGCAAAATCAGTGAAGACTGAT
Organism: Protopterus annectens; assembly: GCF_019279795.1. Taxonomy (NCBI): domain Eukaryota; kingdom Metazoa; phylum Chordata; order Ceratodontiformes; family Protopteridae; genus Protopterus; species Protopterus annectens. Next base: position 770,728,929 of record NC_056743.1, on the reverse strand, counting down.
GCCAGTAAATAATGATATCTATATGAGTTTCAGACTTCATATCCTTCAGAAAATGCTAATGCAAAACCTGTCATTCTAGTAACTTTCTAAGTTTATAGAACAATATTTAAAATTTGTCCCTGATTTTGGACCTTTGTCCCCTTCATTATTTCTGGCTTTGTAAGGATTTCTTGTACTTAGAGGTCAAGAGGTATGCTGGACAGAAAGTTCTAGGGGGTTCTTCTGGTTGAGCTGTCATTCTCAGGGTATATGCCATCGAGGCAGCTAATGCACTGTCTTTTGAGCAGACCACTTCAACTGATGGAGACAAGAAAGAAGAG
>NC_056743.1:770711109-770723609 GCF_019279795.1 Protopterus annectens | reverse complement strand
TATTGATTAATGTGTTATAAACTGCATCTTATATCTCTATGTTCTATTGTTTGTACTTTTACTGTTATGTTATTATGTTTTGTTATGACTGTATTTTGTTTGGAGGTTTTCTCGTCGGGTCTCCTCTGAAAATGGACCTCTGGCTCAGTTGGACCAACCTGGCTAACAAATGTCAAATAAATAAAAACTAAATAAAAATAAATATTTATGCTTTGTTTTATATGGAGTGCATAAAAGGATAAACATAGTAATTAAAGGGTGGGGGGGTGGTTAAAGAGAGATATTATACAATAACTGGCCAGTAATGTTCAAAAAGGAGCACACTGATTGGTAAGCCCAACCAGTTTGCCCATTGTAAATCCAAGAATATACCGATGGAAAAAGGTTCAGTCACCCAGACTTTTCTCCATTAGTATATCTCATAAAATTTTTACTTTTCTTTCTTTCTTTTTTTAATAAATTTACAAAACAGAAGACATCACATGAATGAGGGAGATGGCACAGAGAAAAATAAGAGGTAGGTCTACAAAACTAAAGAAATATACCTGGTTATCTTTTTATTTCTTCTGTCCTGGCTTTCTCAAATGTTAAAAGTCTCCCAGTATTTTTTTTTAATAAATAAAAAAAAAAAGCAACGGAGATGTTCCTTTCTCCATTGCTTCCTTTGCACAGCACTGATGTACTGCGTAAGTGTGGGAACGCAAGTCCCATATGCATGCGCAGTACATCAGAAAAGCTCCAGGATACGGGAAAAATGCAGAAGGGCACCATGGAGGCATTATACAAAGACATTATTTAAGAAAAATAAGATTTTTTTTCTTAAATAATTTTATTGTGTAATAGCAATAACCAACTCTGTGGTGTGGTATATTGAAGATTTACCCATGGTTGGCTTTATTTAATCACTTGGGCATCACCCTCATGATTAAACCAACCCTGGGTAAATCTTCAATGTACCACACCAAGTCATTGGTTATTGCTATAATGTTACATACTGGCAGAAGGTATACAACCTAGGCAGAAACATTCTGGGGGAATCTAGTTAATACTAATAAAAGTGTTTGCTTACAATTTTTTTATATTGATGCACTTGTATTAGTAGTTCTTCAGCATTTTTATTTGTTTATAAGAATGATGGTTTAAAATGGGTAGCAGAATATCCAATTATTGTATACTGTGTAACATAACATGGCCAGACATATTACACTTTATGGGTAGGAATGAATATAGAGACAAAATGTGTTTAACTCCAGGAGAACTGCAAAAAAACTAATATAACCCAGCATAGCACAAGAAAGTGTTACACAACATAACTTTATGTGTTTATCAGGTTAGTGTGTAAGAATTTTAATCCACTTTCCTGACAAAGTGTTTACTATAAAAGTTACATACCTTGTTCCTCATATTTTCACACAAACATCTTTAGAATGAATCATTTATAATTTGTATTTTATTACGTCAGTTATTCTGTACATTAACAACTCTTTCCATACATAGGCATTTCTTTTCTCATATATTACTTTTTATGTGTGTTCACTTGTTTATCGTAATATATTAAAATAAAATAAATAAAGCTTTATATATTGTAATCAAAGCCACCTCGGTCATCTGTTTTATAAGGAAAATAGGGTGGAGCAACTTAGTTTATGAATATACAGGATATATAAAAGTATAAGATCCGTAAAATTTAAAAATAAATTTGGTGCTATCAACAACACTGTAATAATTAAACCATGAATTAATCTTTCCTTTTTTTTAACTTGCTCTAGATTTTAAGGTTGTATATAACCACTCTGGCTTATTTTGATAACTACTCTGTACTATGATGAACCAGCAGCTTGCTTGTTGCATTCTGTCTTCTACAGACAATGACTAACTTAACTAACTTATGGGGAAACCTAATTACTTTATATATGTTTATAGTGATCCAACATTTGTCTTATGCTTGCAATTTGATATGCTTAGCTTTAGAATCTTAACACACTTTTCAAACCATATAAAACAGAGTTACTTTCAGTGTTTCTGTCTGTGCACAACAATAAAGATGATGGTTGGACCATAAAAGTATAAAATTGAAAACATAAGCTCCTCCCACTAAAAAAAACATGATTACCAGAAAGAGTATCATAGGTTCATAGGTTCATAGGTTCATACTAGGCTATCTGCCCAAGGGCATTTATAAGCCTAGCCCATAGTTATGTGGCTTTCGCCACCCCTTTAGTTTGAATAAAAACTATGCCTATCATTTTTCTGTGCCTCTGTCAAGCAGTGACACTGAAGTAATCCCTGGGGTATATCTGCGATCTCCCATCCATTGGTCAAGATTCCTCTTGAACAAGGCCAGCGAGGTGCTCTGCCTCACATGTACCGGGATTTTGTTCCACAGCATAGGGAGTCTCTGGGTGATGAATCTGTCCCTCCAGCACGTTCTATTTATAACCGTGTCAAGGTTTAAGTCTCCGCCCTTGTGGTTCTGAGGGATCTAGATTTTTGAGGTGAAGCATATTCATCAAATCTGGGTTTGACATGGCCTTATATGTCAGGCACAGGTCACCTCTGAACAAGCGGTATGAGACTGAATAAAGCTGGAGTTCTTTCAGTCGGGCAGCATAAGACATATTTTTGAGACCCTTTATCCTTTTGGTGAGGAACTTTTGGGGCCTTTCAAGCTGCATCAGGTGTCTGGTCAGATACATTCGAACGGGCATTGTACTCAATCATAGGTCTAATGAGTGATGAGTACAGGGGACGATGACCTCCCTTGATCTAGATGTGAATCCCTTCATGATCAGGTGGGTGATATAGAAGGTTTTCCTAACTACTTTAGCAACATGAGTGTCAAACGACAGACTACTGTCAACTTGGGTCCCCAGATCCCTGATGACTTTTTCTGTGCTCAGTGGATTGTCACCTATATGGTAGCTAGGGGTAACCTTGTTTTTCCCGAAGGGTATGACTATGCATTTTTGGCGTTTAACTTCAGGCCATGGCTCTGGCACCAGTTATCCGTTTCTGTGAGGCCCTTCTGGAGGATATCTGTGTCAGATGTGTTTTCGACTATGGCGCCCAGTTTGCAGTCATCTGCAAACTTTGTCAGCCATAACCCTCCTGTGTTTGCTTGTACTTCAGAAAAGTAGATGCCGAACAAGAGTGGACCCAGGACTGAGCCCTGTGGGACACCACTTGTGACAGGCTTTGAGTCTGACATGGCTCCAGCAACTCTGACCCTGTGGGTTCTGTCGCTTAGCCAGTTTGCAACCCATCTTGTGATGTATGGGTTTACATTCAAGCTGATGAGTTTTTCGATGATACCTGAGTGGGGTATTGTGTCGAAGGCCTTTGCCAGGTCGAGGTAGGCTGTATGGACTGCCTTTCCCTCATCAATGGCCTTGGTGACTGTCTCGAAAAAGTCAACCAAGTTTAAGAGGCAGGATCTGCCTTTGACAAAGCCAAACTGGGTTGGATCCAAAGTCTGCAAGTTCCCTATGTCTTTATTTATGAGTTCCATTATGATCCTCTCCATGGCTTTGCAGATAAGGCTTGTCAAGCTAATGGGGCGGTAATTTCCAGGGTCTGTGGAGGCACCGCCCTTATGAAGTGGGACCACAGTCGCCGTGCGCCACTCCTTGGGTACGTATCCTGAGGTGAGGCTAAGATTAAACAGCTGTCCTAACTGTGGGTTTAATTCCTCGTTGAGTTCATGAAGCACACAGCCGGGGACACCATCCGGTCCCATGGATGCTGTGTTTTTGCCTTAGTGAGGCAGTTCTCACCTGGGCGTTGGAGATGTTTGGGGGCTACAATCCTCTGGAATAGATATCTCTCCTTTTGGGGGAGGGGAGAAGTTTGCACTGAACCTGTCAGCCAGTATGTTAGCAATGTGTGTAGGTTCAGTAATTTTCACATCATTTTGAACTAATTCTGAGCATATCTGGGAGTTTCCTCCTAGGTTTCTAACATAGCTAAAGAAGGCCTTATGATTGTCTTTAGAGTCCTTGGCGATTTTTCTCTCAAAATTTGCCTTGGATGATTTTATGAGAGCTCTTAGTTTTTACTTATAATGATCAAAGGTGTCTTACCTTTCAAGGATTTTGCTCTATCTTGTAGTAGCTTCCTCCTTTTGTTGTAGAGCTTGTTTATGGCTGGGGTCCACCAGACTGGACGCTTGCCTTTGGTACAGAGAGTCTTAGTTTTGTTTGGGATTGCCTGATCCATGCAGTCCTGTAGGTGCTGGTAGAAGGCATTTGTAAGTGATTCAGCGGTTTGAGTAATGTTTACCACTGGCTCAGGGGCCTTAAAGGAGACCACACTAGTTTTTAGAAGTGTGAAATCGGCTTTTGAGAAGTTTTTCACTGTGGTCTTTTTGTTTCAGGTGGGGCGGGATGAGGACCTCCAGCGAGATTAGTTTATGATCTGATCTCACCAGTGAGGGGTATACTTCGGTGTTGAACATTTTGATCCCATGTTCGTGATGATGAGATCAAGTATGTTTTCACCTCTTGTGGGGATGGTGACTAGTTGTTCCATGGCATTTGAGTTTATGAACTCCAGGAATCTTTGGGTTAGAGTGCTCGGGCTTGAGTAGTGTTCCCAGTCTATATTAGGGTAGTTGAAGTCACCTAGTATGATGGTGTTTGGAGATACATTTATCCCCTCCAATGTTTTCAGGAAGGCCATGTGAGGTTCCTGAGTTTGAGAGGGTGGCCTGTAACATGCTACAAATTGCAGAGCAGTCTTGCCTATGGTTAATTGCACCTGGATGGTCTCCGATGCATCACGCGTTGCCACCAACCTTGAGGTGTGGGTGTCCTTTATGAATATGGACACCCCCCCTCCTTTCTTGGTGTTGTCCGGATTTTGGGGCCGGAACGTATGATATGAGGTGAAACCTGTTAGTGCTGGGGTGCTCTCAGGAGCCTTGAACCAGGTTTCTGTCACAGCACAGACATCGATGTTCTCCATATTGAGAAGGGCCTCGAGTGCGTGCATCTTGAGATTGAGACTTCTGGCATTGAGCAGCATTACCCTTAGTTTTTTCCTTTTGGTGTTCTAGGGTGGTAGGTTTAGAATTTGAGCCTTGCCTAAAAAGGCACTATGGGGGTGGCAAGAGCCTTTGCCAATATCCGAAGCCCAGGGGTGACAGGTGCAAGCCGTCCCTTGCGAAGCAGCGTGGCTTGTCCAGCATGTCATCCCAGGCAGACAGACATTGGATCCCCTTTGAATGACACCAGAATTTAAGCCAATTATTAAAGCTGATCATCTTATCACTGTATTGTGGCATCATTCTAGGTGAAGGTAGGATACTGCTCAAGGTCAGGGTCATACCTGCCTGGGCTACATAATCAGAGAGCTCCTCGACGTCCCTTTTCATGTAGTCCAAGGAGGTACGTCTCAGGTCGTTGATACCAGCGTGGACAATGACTGAGTCGTACTTGTACCTGCTGTTGAGAGACCTGAGTGCTTGCGTTATGTGGCGGATTCTAGCGCCCGACAGGCAGCTTACTGTGACCTTCTCCTTACTCAGTCTGGTGAGCGGACGCCAGTGTGCCTGACTATGGAATCACCAATGACAAGTGTGTCTGGCATTTTGTTTGGCCTTAAGGGCTGTGACTGTTTGACACTCTGACTGTGTGGTCTATGTGTTGCATGTGTTGGGTCGTGAGGTGGTAGTTGTTTGGGTGTCTGCTTTGGTGGCCTCTGCTGTTTTGGTAAATTTTTGACCAGAGCCTCCGAGTATGTCTTTGTGTGAGTATGTGTATGATTTGAAGTTGTGATGGTACCATGTGTGACTGGGTATGTATTGTGTGTGGTTGCCTTCTCCTCCTGTCTGGTCTTGCCAGTCCTATGTTGAGAGAGCTCAGCCTCCAGTTTGGCCGTATAGTTGCATCTCTCGCATGTATTTGTGTTTTGTGGGAGAAGGAGAGGATTGTCTGTGTACATGAGGCAATTGTAACATTGTATGTGTATGATTTGAAGTTGTGATGGTACCATGTGTGACTGGGTATGTATTGTGTGTGGTTGCCTTCTCCTCCTGTCTGGTCTTGCCAGTCCTATGTTGAGAGAGCTCAGCCTCCAGTTTGGCCGTATAGTTGCATCTCTCGCATGTATTTGTGTTTTGTGGGAGAAGGAGAGGATTGTCTGTGTACATGAGGCAATTGTAACATTGCCTCAATATTCCCAGGTTCACCAGTTGAGCTGGAGAGGACACTAGCAACTGATCCCTCGACATACTAGAAGTAGTAGATAAAGAACTTTCAAAGGACTCCGGGGGAAGTGGGTTTTGGGCTGGTGGGGTACTATCTATAATAAGAGTGCTTTATCAAGGTGCAAGTACTGTAGGAGTAAGTGCTAGGCTTTACAGATAGAGAATAGTCTACTTGGGAATCAAGTAGAGATGAACTTTTCAGTTATAGGATATGCTGGTTAGATCAGCAGTACAGTTTAGCGTGTTTTATAGCAGGGGCTGAAGGGAGCTAGGAATTGGCCCAAAACGACCAATGGACTACTAGTTTCTGGCTGAAACTTCACCAAATCGGACAAAAGGCCGCTCAGTGCTTCCCACTCCCACTGGTAAGCAAAGAAACTTCCCTCCTTCCTAATAAGGCAATGGATCAGTAACAGGAACTAAAAACAAAGCCCAGGGATCAGCAACTCTGAAACTGGACTACTCTAGTTCAGTAAAGTGGGAAAACAAGAGATTTTTATTACAGAGATAAGGAAAAAACAGACAGTAAATGCTATAAATGCTGTAAATCGGCTAGCACACTTTAGTGTGTAGCCTACAGAAACAATTTGCAACAATTAGTAACTTAAAGTGCAATAAACAGTGTAAAATGCAGAAATCACTTAAAGTAGCAGTAAAACAGGCGAAATGCAGTCGCTAGCTTAATAACAGTGGGAAAGCCACAAAAATACTTATATCTGGTAGAAAGTCACTCTTTCAGCTCTCTGCTGCTTGGATCACTCTGCAGGCCACCACGAGGATCTGTGCAGAGTTGGTACAAGCTGGAAAACACGTGTTTAGCGTGTTTTATAGCAGGGGGCTGAAAGGAGCTAGGAATTGGCCCAAAACGACCAATAGACTACTAGTTTCTGGCTGAAACTTCACCAATTCGGACAAAAAGGCTGCTCAGTGCTTCCCACTCCCACTGGTAAGCAAAGAAACTTCCCTCCTTCCTAATAAGGCAATGGATCAGTAACAGGAACTAAAAACAAAGCCCAGGGATCAGCAACGGTGGGAAAACAAGAGATTTTTTTTTTTTTTTTTTTTTTTACAGAGACAAGGAAAAAAAACAGACAGTAAATGCTATAAATGCTTTTAAGTGGCTAGCACACTTGAGTGTGTTAGCCTACAGGTAAAATTAAGCAACAAATAACTTTTTAAGAGTGCAAAACAGTTAATCAACACAAAAACAGTTTAAATAGAATGCAGAGCTGTATAAACAGGCTAAGATGCAGTCGCTAAGCAGTAAATATTCAAAAGCCAGAAAAAATACTTAAATCAGTTATAGCAAATACAGTTATAACAAATGCTCTGAAATATACTGTATATTTCCAATATGTTTGAGAAGGACAGTCAGAACACAAGAAGGTTCAGGCGAAGAAGAAAAAAAAGTTTTGTTTTACTTTTTGAAAAGGTAAAAGGAGGAACAGAAGGCCTTATCAAATGTTCTCTCTGTATTAAGAAGAATGAGCTAATGACACTAGACTGGGAGGTGTGTCACAGTAGGGCGGCAACTGCAAAGCCACCAAGTATAAGAGCAAGACACCAACAGGGACGGAGGGTGGGACAAAATAGCCTAAGACAACAAGCTATGAAAGTTTTTAAACAGAAAAAGATTTCTGAAGATTCTGAATAGACAAAGTGCTTTATATATATTAAATTATAAAAACAGTAATCTGTTAAAATAATCAAAAAATACTTATATTTTGTAGCTCAGTTGCGGTCAAACAACTTCTCCTGCCTGCACCAAAGACCAGAAACACAACTTTTTTTTTACAAGAACACAAAAGAACCAGCCCCCCACTAGCCAAGAGATAATTACACAGAGTAAATGTTTCAGTTTATACAATAGCCTAAGACAACAAGCTATGAAAGTTTTTAAACAGAAAAAGATTTCTGAAGATTCTGAATAGACAAAGTGCTTTATATATATTAAATTATAAAAACAGTAATCTGTTAAAATAATCAAAAAATACTTATATTTTGTAGCTCAGTTGCGGTCAAACAACTTCTCCAGCCTGCACCAAAGACAATTACTGACTTAGCTACTAGTGTTAAATAAATGACAAGAGGAAGGTTGTTGTTGCAAATAAAGAAATCACCCACCGCAAGAAAACCAAAATATACTCTCTCAATTTCTTACTTCCAAACTCTGGTACAAATCTGAAAACAATCAGATATAAAGGCTCCAGATTACTGACATTTTTTAAATATTGTCGCAGATTATGTAACTGAATCAGTATGCACATTTTGAAGTAAAACATTCTATAACATTAATGAACTGCATAATTTTTTTACTGTAGTCTTTCACATTTTCTCAAAATAATAATATTAATACTGCTAATAATAATAATAATAATAATAATAATAATAATAATAATAAGAGTCAGAGTGAAATGTTAAGCTAAAAATCAGGGATAGCCATGAAAATCAAGACACATGAGAGGTATATTACTAAGGATACAATTACCCAAACAATTTACTTTCATTAATGAAAGAAATGCTTATTTAATGAGAAGGCCAGTACTACCTTTTATGCTTTATTTATACAGGACTGGAGTGTGGGTATTTGCAGCTTTTCAGAAGATGCAAACAAACTTAGGAGATATTGCTGGTACATTAGTAAATGGTAACGTATGATTCTAAGAACTGCAATGTTTCTTAAATCCTTTTTCCCAATTCCATGTTAGACTTAAAGGTTCATTTTTTTTGGTTATAAATAGGGCAAATCGGAAATGGAAAACATAGCGGTGTTGTCACCAATCAATATTTTGTATATTAATTTGATGTTTTTCTTCCCATAATTTCAGTTTGGACAAGTTAGACATGATTCCCAGACTGACTATGATTATTGCAAAAGATTTAATAGATTTAATGTTATGAGAGTGATATCCATAATGAGGTGTAGAAGACTGATTACATGATCTACATCCTGAAATAGTGCAAGTTTAAGTTCACCATGATTAATACAGTTTATGTATCTGAGGGGATTAACCTTTACAGGAAATATGCCAAACATTTGGTAGAAATAGCAGTTAAGTGAAAAAACTGTAAACTATGTTCCAGTTAGTTTGGAATAATATCGCAGTCAGTCTAAAAGGAACCAATTCCCTCTAAACACAGTGGAACAAATACCCCTGCTTCCCCTCCTTCTGTACTACTTATCCCCAAGTATACTAATTTAAAGTTTTCTAGGAAAACACTGTAAAATTTCAAAACTTGGAATGCCTGCATACTAGAAAAGCATGACATTTTGTGTAATTTGGTGTCTGATTGCAGGCTACTCCTTCTTAACTTGTATTTCTTCTTATATTTACTACTTGCAAAACTTTGCTTTTTATTGTGCTGTTCTTAAGAACTTTTTACTTTTGCTTATGCCCAGATGTGCTGCACATTACAAAGGCATTATCATAATGGCCAGAGATTGCATGTAAAACTTTTCTCTATTCATTATATTGTTATTACGATCTTTTTAATTTTACTTATATACACATCCACACATGCATGAATCGTGCCATCCCCAATAGGACCAAGACGCTCTCCTCCAAAAAAAGGAAGCCAATCTGGATGTCCCTTGCCATAAACAAACTTTACAACAAAAGGAAGAAACTGTTGCAGAAAAGAAGAAAATCCCAGGATGCAAAAAACTCCCTTACCAGCCTCAGTAAGAAGCTGAGATCCCTCATAAAATCCTCCAAAGCTAGTTACGAAAATAAAATTGCCAAAGATTCCAAAGACAACCACAAGGCATTGCATAGCTATGTCAGGAATCTAAATGGCAATGCTCATATCTGCTCTGAGCTACAACAGAATGGCATTAAATATACTGATCCCAAGGATATTGCCAATATCCTGGTGATTCAGTACAAACTTCACCCCCCTCACCACCTAAAGGGCCCATCTCAGTACTGAAAGATTGCCAAATTTCAATAATAACAGCCACACAGGTAAAAAACGCACTCTCCAAAGCTAAGAATACAGCATCCATGGGACCATATGACATCCCAGGCTGTGTACTACATGAACTACAAAATGAACTGTCACCTCACCTAAGTGTCATGTTTAATCATAGCCTCATCTAAGGCTTCATGCCCACTGAGTGGCGCACAGCTACAGTTATCCCACTCCACAAAGTGGGATCCACCTTGGATCCCAGAAACTACTGCCCTATCAGTCTGACGAGCCTGATCTGCAAGGCCATAGAATGTATTATCATGGAACTTATAAACAAAGACATTGGCAACCTTCAAACACTGGACCCCATGCAGTTTGTGTTCGTGAAGGGCCAATGCTGTCTCCTGAACCTAACTGACTTCTTCAAATCAGTCTCCAGAGCTGTGGGCAAGGGTAAGGTGGTCTACAAAGCCTATATGGACCTTACCAAGGCCTTCAACACCATCCCACACTCTGGAATCATAGATAAACCTACTAAGCTGGGCATTAATCCCTACGTCACTCAATGGGTTGCCAAATGGCTTACTGACAGAACCCAGACTGTAAAAGTAGCTGACTCCAAATCCAGCTCCAGACAAGTGACAAGTGGAGTACCTTAGGGTTCAGTCCTGGGACCGCTCTTGTTTGGCATCTACTTCTTTGAAGTACAGGCCAACACTAAGGGACTCTGGCTAACAAAGTTCGCAGATGACTGCAAATTGGGAGCCATTACTGAATCCCCAAATGATGTGGATATTCTACAAAAGAGCCTTACAGAAACAGATGCTTGGTGCCAGAGCCATGGGCTCAAGCTCAATGCCAAGAAATGTATAGTTATCCCCCTTTGGGAAAAAACATGTACCCGTGAATTACCACATAGATGGCAGTACACTAAACACCAAAAGTTTGATAAGAGACTTAGGGACATAGGTGGACAGTGGTCTCACCTTCGATAACCACATCGCCACAACAGTCAGGGAATCCCTCTATGTGGCACACCTCATCACTAAGGGCTCTTCATCCAGAAAAAAGGAGGTCATTGTCCCACTGTACTCATCCCTCATTAGACCCATTATAGAATACAACGCCCCGTTTAGTATGTACCTCTCAAGACATCTGCAACTGGAAAGGCCGCAGAAATACCTCACTAAAAGAATTGCAGGCCTAAAGCAGATGCCCTATGCTGACCATCTAAAAATCTCCACCTATACTCTGTTGCATATTGTCTAATCAGAGGCGATCTCTGCCTAACATACAAGGCCATGTCAAATCCAGAGCTGTTGGACATGCTACATTTAAAGAAATCCCAATCCCTCAGAGACGCACGCTCCAGAGATCTAAACCTTGTCATCACAATGAACAAAACATGCTGGAGGGATAAGTTCCTGACCCAGAGACTCCTCAGAATCTGGAATGGACTGTCCGTACATGTCAAGCAGAGTGCCAATTTGGCCTTCTTCAAAAGGAACCTTAATGATTGGATGGAAGATAGGAAATTAACCCCGGGGATCACATCAGTCCCCCTGCTAGACAGGGGTGCAGGGAAGTAAATACTGTGGGAAGAAATATCCAGGGAATTGTTATGGCTAGGCTTGTATAGGCCCCAGGGCTGATAGCCTAGTACCAACCTATGAACCTACGAACACACGGACTACATATTGTAATAGAATCATGGTAATGACCAGCAATTACTTTTATCCTGAATACACTTCCAGAAATTTTAGGAATTTATAGGTACTAATGATGTATGCCAACTCTGAACTATATGACACTCTAAAATGTTGTTACACAGCAGATATAATTAAATTACTGACTATATTTCTTTATTTAGAAAGTATATTCTGTTAGAAGACATTGTCTGTTGCTAGTTATGCTAAAAGAGTATTTAATAATAATATTTAATAGTAATATTTTGTAGCAGAGACACCTTTATACTGTTTAAGTGCTTATTTGCTCCATCAGTGAACTGGTTAAGCAAGCCATATCAATTTTTTACTTAGAATTTGCCTACTATATAAATATGCTCTATAACAGAAGTTGGCATGGAAAGACTTATGCTCATTACAGATGTCAGCATTAGATTTTTTTTTATTTTTATTTATTTTACTCATAGTTGCAAAAACATCACTTTTGTGGCCAATTCCTGATGCTTATATATATATATATATATATATATATAGAGAGAGAGAGAGAGAGAGATGTGTGCCAGGTAGTACAGAGGACCAAAGATCTGAGCTATTAATGAGCTTCCTATCCTTGGGTTTGAGTTCTCATACCTTTTTTGCCTATGGTATGACCGTGAGCAAGATAAATAAATGGACAGTACTCCTAGGTCACCCCAAAA